>NW_019385348.1:270097-275570 GCF_000671375.1 Centruroides sculpturatus | reverse complement strand
TCTGGTTAGTATTGCACTATATGACGGAACAGATGGAACAGGAGTTTCATTTTTACTCTGTATAATATTGTTTTTAATCAATTCACTGATTTCTTGCTTGGTATTATGGACAGCCTCTTGAATGTTTTTATTACAAATCTCCAGGGCTTCTTTGATATCGTCTGTAGTCGCTAAATTCCTTATTTTATTGTTTGGAATCTCTGTTATGCAAGCTTTCTTGACAGCAGCCTCAGTTAATTCAATCATCCTGTTAAGTTGTTTCACTATAAACTTCTTATGTTGTGCAGTCCCCAGTCGGTCATCCTTATTAGCAGTGATATATTTTTGTGTCTCCTGAATAATGCGTTCGGCATCCTGGCGAAAGTCTTCCATTATTTCTGTCTAATTTAGAAGTTTTATCTTCGGAAAACAAAGAAAACTATCAGTAAGAAAGCGATGACGTCAGATCAGCAACAATTCAAGTCCGTTGACGACCGTTATTACCGTTATCAGACCGTTAGCAGTAGAAGTGGAAAAAGTATTCAAAAGTTTAATTCGTCGCCATTCAAATTCTATTTGAATTAAGTATTCCAAAATTATTCAGTAAGGAGCACCTATGGTCCACTACCGGACACGGTTAAGATTTTTCACGGATGTCAACATGTAGGCCCGATGCGGGCCGCATAATGTCAAACGAAAAAGTCCAAAAACTGACAAACGGGTGGACTAAAATGCACAAAAATTGGAGATCTAACTCACCGTTCGATGTATTGTCCTCCACCGTTCACAATTTACGAAAAATCGGTCCGAAAAAAACGTAAACTTTATGTCTTCATATTTTCAAAAATATTGGGTCCATATTATCAAATTTGGTATCAGAAGAGTCACAATCACAAGTTCTATCCAGATGACCACAATAAAACTGGACTAGAAACAGATTAACCTATCGAAATCACGAGAAATCGAGGAGCTCGATTTTGAACACACACACACACACACACACACACANTACTGAATCTATACAGTCCTTAAACAAGTGATCACCTTGGCAATGACTGCAGACACGTTTTGGGGACGGGCATTCCTTTGCAAAATGTCCGAAAGCTAGACACTTGAAGCACTGTCTAACTGGAATGTATTCGAACACCGGACAACTACTCCACTTGATGTACATCTTTCCCTCTCTAAGTAATCGTTCTCTGATACTTGGAGTGACCTCAATGATCCATGAAAGATATTCACTGTTTTTTTGTTTCAATGCATATTTAACTCTAACATGATCCGGAAATTCATATTTTTCAACACGAAGCGCAAAATAATTTTGTTCACAAATGTGTTTTTCAAGATCATCTTTAGTGATAGACTTAGGAACCGAAACGATCTTAATAAGAGGTCGTTGTAGGTTTCCTCTACGAGCCTTGAGTCCCGAGACTTTCTCCAATAAACATTCCAAAACTTCAGCATCTGAATCATCGCAAACATCAATTGCGACTCCCCCCTGGTTAATTTTTCTTATCTTTTTTATCCCTACGCCAGCTGCTGTTGGATCCACACTTTTGGTCAAAGTTGCTCTTGTTTGTTCAGAGGTAAAGTTCTCGTTTTCACTATAAACCAGTATTGTACAGGTAGGTGAAGGTGGTGATGGTTTTGGCTTTGGTTGCATTGTTGTCAAGCCTCTGGTTAGTATTGTACTATATAACGGAACAGATGGAACAGGAGTTTCATTTTTACTCTGTATAATATTGTTTTTAATGAATTCACTGATTTCTTGCTTGGTATTATGGACAGCCTCTTGAATGTTTTTATTACAAATCTCCAGGGCTTCTTTGATATCGTCTGTAGTCGCTAAATTCGTTATTTTATTGTTTGGAATCTCTGTTATGCAAGCTTTCTTGACGGCAGCCTCAGTTAATTCAATCATCCTGTTAAGTTATTTCACTATAAACTTCTTATGTTGTGCAGTCCCCAGTCGGTCATCCTTATTAGCAGTGATATATTTTTGTGTCTCCTGAATAATGCGTTCGGCATCCTGGCGAAAGTCTTCCATTATTTCTGTCTAATTTAGAAGTTTTATCTTCGGAAAACAAAGAAAACTATCAGTAAGAAAGCGATGACGTCAGATCAGCAACAATTCAAGTCCGTTGACGACCGTTATTACCGTTATCAGACCGTTAGCAGTAGAAGTGGAAAAAGTATTCAAAAGTTTAAATCGTCACCATTCAAATTCTATTTGAATTAAGTATTCCAAAATTATTCAGTAAGGAGCACCTATAGTCCACTACCGGACACGGTTAAGATTTTTCACGGATGTCAACACGTAGGCCCGATGCGGGCCGCCGAATGTCAAACGAAAAAGTCCAAAAACTGAAAAACGGGTGGACCAAAATGCACAAAAATTGGAGATCTAACTCACCGTTCGATGTATTGTCCTCCACCGATCACAATTCCGGAAAAACGGTCGTAGAGATTACGAAAAATCGGTCCGAAAAAAACGTGAACTTTATGTCTTCATATTTCCAAAAAGATTGGGTCCATATTATCAAATTTGGTATCAGAAGAGTCACAATCACAAGTTCTATCCAGATGACCACAAAAAACTGGACTAGAAACAGATTAACCTATCGAAATCACGAGAAATCGAGTAGCTCGATTTTGAACACACACACACAAAATCCCCTAGCGTAAAGTACCGGTCCCCCAGAGCAGTAGGATGTCACTTAAACGCTCGTCCGTCCGACCATCGATTTGCCTCATTAGAAGAAAATGTGGGTGCATGGTGAACTGCTCACTGCCGATTACATATACTATCATGCACAACATGCATGGTATTTAGCTAATACATAGCAGAAAAAGGATATAGTCTTTATCTACATTCTTTATATACATAACGTTTTTCATCATTAATTTCAGTCAGCAAACAATGTAAGCAAACTGTAATTAGTTTATTAATTAATAGCCAACTTCGTAAAATAATAATAGTCTTTCTATTTAAAATTAATAAAATATTTAAAAGTAAAAATATTTATAGCTATATATCCATTTAGATTTCGAAAGATATGTAATAGATGTCCTTTACGCTATTGAAAATAAAACTGGGACGAATGTGAGTTGGTTTAATTTCTATAATCCTGAATTACATAAAAATGATCCAGAATTCAGTCTAGCAGATCTAGAACCTGATGGGTAAGATTTTTTTTTTACTATTTATGTATAGTTTCTTTTAATTTTTTAATATAAAATACATTTATTAGTACATGTAAGGTTTCGATATTTTTAAAATTATAAATAAGAGATAATTGACTTTTAATTAAAGTTAATTATATAACAAATGAAATTTCAATAAATAAATAAATATGTTCTAATTGGCAGGGAGAAGAAGTCTATTAAAGTTCCTTTCTTTACAACGGTCGAAATTACAAATATAACTGATCATCTGAATGTGGAAGTTTGGGTAGGTAGAACCGATTACATACATAACGATGGAGATAGACGTCGCAGTTATTCCATAAAAGCGTCCATATTTCAACCAGCTATCGATGATATAATTGAGGAAAAGTCACTGTGGTGGAGTATTTTCTTCCCATCATCATACTCTAGCCTTAAAGACGTGTTGTCTGAATGGAATAAATTTAATGCAAGACGACCAACATTTAATATAATAGATGACATGATCACTGGTTCTTACAAAACTGAATTAGACCCTTCTGAAACTCTGAAACTTCAATGGAACATAATTACCAAGACAAAAATAATAGATTATAAAATATCTGTCTATTTGATGGGATCTTTGGTTGTTGCTTTGCAAAACGGAGATGATGTTTATCCAATAGAAATTCCTTTAACTAACTTAGCTAATGACGATTTCGAAGCTGTTAAAGTTCCTGGTTTACAGGGGCTGCGGTACATTGCCGAGGGCTATGTAAAACATAAATATGGATTATTTGCTATACCAGATGTTGACAGATTATCAAATAAAGTCAACACTAAATTTTCTACCGGTACCTTAAAAGTTCAGGATATTATTTATCCTTATTAAAAATATACCGGTACAAACGCGTTTACGTTTATGTAGTATAATTAATTATTGTTTATTCGAGGATTTATGTGTGTATATGATTAAATTTAGTTTAAATCAAGATAAAATAGTGTAATATGTGAAATGAAGCAATAAACATGTAGTCTTTCTCAGAAATGTTTATTCAATGACTAATAAAACTATTATAAATGTATGTTACGAAGATATAATCTATCGGTGTATTTATCTCAGAATTATTCATTGTTATACGGATATCTGTAGTAAAATTTACTTTATAATACGTATTTGAAATTAAAAAATAATAATAAACATTACTGAAATGTCAATTATTTGTAATAAGAAAAGATGAAAGATAAGAAAAGATTATTTGTAATAATTATTTAAATAAATGTTCCAAATTTTTCATGAGTAATGTAATTTTCATTTGAAAATAACTTGATCGAAACAATAAAAATATATGTATTATAAAATAATTTGGTTGAAATAAAATTATTTCAAATATTAACGTATTACAGTAATAATAGATAAGTCCTAGTGTCAACATACATAATATAGAAATATACTTTGTGACGTTAAATATATGAATCGTATTGATTTAATGAAACCAGAGAAATAATCGACAGAGTCACTTTAAAATGGCGAATGAAAGTAGTATTGTTTATTTGTGTATTTATTTTTTAGTACCAAAAAACTTCACTCGTTTAATTTACAAAAAAATAAAAGAAGTTTCTCATTATATCGTAACTTTTAAATGAACAAATTAAAAACAAACAATAAATAATTGCTTTAAAAATATTTAAACGCCTCCAGTTTTCAGTTTATTACTACTCCGGGCGGGTAGAAATATCCCCAAAATTTTTCGGGAGTGGTCTATCCGGATTTATCGGGCTCTTACCAATGGCCTCTCAGTTGAGCGCCTGGGCGGGAAACTATAATGTGCTTGTTAAAAACAGGTCCTTTTAGTGTCCGCGGGTCGGACAGTTTTATATATATATATATACACACACATATGTAAAATCCTTATAAAGAACAATAAAAAAAATTATGACTCTGAATCGATTTCTTTCATCATTTATACTGTATTTTATCAAAAATAACACAAACTATTGAACTATTCAACAAACTATTCAACAAACTATTGAAGTAATATTAAAGGTATAAATTAGAAAATAGTAGTTATTGACGAACGGTTCTTATGAAAATTATATCCAGCGTACAATATATATTTCATTCAATTAACCTATTATTGATACATTAGGTTTTGCATATAACAGGGGTGGCCAACCTGCGGCTCTTTGAAGGATTATTTGTGGCTCTCGATAAATGTTTCCTTTTCATTTTTGTGTTATTATATTTTTAAAAATTATCATCGTTCCGTATGTGTTTCAAAATGTCTTTTAAATTACTAACAACAAATATGAAAGACTAAGTGCAACGTTGTAACAAATTTCATTTCCG
>NW_019385348.1:256030-264158 GCF_000671375.1 Centruroides sculpturatus | reverse complement strand
GCGGCCGCGATTTCTGATATTATTTTTCTGCGAAAACTTCGTTGACCTTTGGAGACATCATTAATATAAATAATTTTTATGGCCGTTAAATAAGAAATGTTTCTTTCACAAGAAATGTATAAAATTACAGTACTAAACAGACGATAGGTCGCCTAACTCGCCGTAGCGTGACGCTAGACGGCGAAAAATATATATTTAATTATAATAAAGTTACAATAAATTAAGTTAATATATAATTATATATACAGTACCTAATTTATATATAATTAATATATAATTATATGTACAGTACCTAATTTATATATAATTATATGAACAGACGATACTAAACTCAATTTATCCGCCTAAACGTCCGTAGCGTGGCGCTACGGACGGCGGGAAAGTAGTTCGGCTGCCCGATGACGTTTTACGTATTATAGGAGTTATTTTTACCGTTGTTTACGGATACTGCCGCAATTTTTATAGGAATCATAACTATAGGAAACGGTTTTATAGGGGGATCTACTGTACTAATATACTAATTACATGGGATATACTAATATACTATACTAATAATGTATTTTTTCATATTTTTCGGTTATCCGACCAACCCGTCCCCAATTGAGTCGGATAATCGATGCTCTACTGTATCTGAATCCTACTTTTTTTGTTCCTAGAAAATAGTTGGCAAAATTGGCTTCTGTAATATTACTAATATTCCACTGTTATCATCTATCAGGAAATATTTATAACGCCGTTTAATTCATAAGGCAGTACAAAATATTCACAGAATATCATAGAATTAAGTCTAATGCAAAATTTTCGAATTGTTGCATAGTTTCTTCGGCACTTGTGCTGTTTAGTGGGTATGGCTATTTGAGAGGTTTTCTTCCATAAAATTAATCAAATCTAGACTAATTTCACTCGAATATTTCCAAAACACGTATAATTTGTTGGAAATGATCGATATAAAATATGCTCCGAATAAAATATTGTCGGAATACTTATCGAGTGTACCCCGTTCGAAGACGCCATTGCTTAAGCTTGTTTTCGTCGCGGAGCGTCACAAAGGACGACACGAAGCTTGTCACGTGACATTGGTCGGTGCTATTCGGTCATGTGACTACTCATCTCTGACGTGTTTCCTGGTAACATTCTTTTTGCGAAGAATTCGCTAAACTTTAGAGACATCACGTGATAGATCCTAATATACTATAGGATTTTTATTGTAATTAGGAACGACTTATTATTATTATTATTAACTATATGAAGCAACAAAGGAAAAACCTCTCGCTAACGACAATAATTCTATCATGATATATATTATGATGATAAATATTAATCAGATGCAACATAAGATATCTAATGTCTTGAAGTAAATAAATATTATACAATTTTGTTTACGACATGAGAGATTAGGCCATTTAAAAGTACAGCAGAATTATTAGTTATTTATCGCATTATCATAAGTTATTATATGTTGATTTTAATCCATATTTAGCATGGAATGAAGTTTTAATATTCCTATTAATGATGTCTCTAAAGTTCAGCGAATTCTTCGAAAAAAGAATAAGTTACCAGGAAACGCGTCAGAGATGAGCAGTCACATGACCGAACAGCACCGACCAATGTCACGTGACACGCTTCGTACCGTCCGTCGTCCGATGTGACGCTCCGCGACGAAAACAAGTTACAAATTTAATGGAAGAAAACCTCTCAAATAGCAGTACCCACAGTGCCGTTTCTTCTACAAACTTTTATTTTAAATTTATTTTCATCAATTAGTACTATAAAATTGTTAGACAATGACAAGAGACAATGCCACCTTTGGAATATCCAGCTATATTTGAATATCTTATTAAAAGTAAAGTTTACAATTATCAAGAAATGCCTTATACATGAAGATAACAAATCAACCGCCTCATAGCCTTTACTAACATCTACTTCAAGGTCCATTCAGAGACAGAAATATGCCCGTTGATCCCCGAATTCTCGCCTCTTTTCTAAGATAGGGCCGTTTTCGTGCTGGAGCTCTAATCTATGCAGTAAATCGGTGTCCATTACCGATTTCTCAACGCCCGTATCACACAGCAGTGCCACATCCGGCTGCTGCATGGTCCCTCTTATAATCGGGAGTCCCTTCTCAGATATATCCACACCAGCCAGACTTATTCTACAGCTGGGAACAGATTGCTGGCATTCATTCTGTTCCATATTTAGTTTAAATTTGAAGGTTTTCGCTTAGGGCATTTGCTCGCTAGATGATTCGGATCGTTACATATGAAACATCGCCTACTCCCCGATTGCTTTATTCTCTGTCCCGCATGGATATTCTCGGCCAGTTGAGCGACAGATTCGCACAGTGAACTCACTGCGGCTTCCAAACGAGCTAATCTGTCGTTTTTCTCTGCCTCGGCACTAGCGTTTTCCACCTTATCGCCGCACTCATTCTTTGGATTTTGTATAACGGAAATGGTTCTATTGTTTCCGAGGTTCCCACTCTCATTTCCGACTTTTTCTTTACGTTCCGCGATATCGATAGCTTCATTTAAGGTTTTAGGTTCGCCGTGGAGTACGTGCTCACGGAGCTGGGGATGTAGCCCTTTTATGAATCTCTTCATCACGACATTGTCACGGAGCAACGAAACTTGGTTATTTTTAGATACAGCCCTGTTAAACATGGTATAAAGTCTAATAGCATAATCACATACCTTCTCTTCCCTTAATTGTCGAATGCCCAGCAGTTGGTCTAATGCGCTTTTCTCCTGGAATTCAGCCCTGTCGTAGCACTTGATTAAATTATCCTTCACATCGTCGAAAGAATGAGGGTACAAGTCTTGTAAGGAGAAGAATGTAGACAGTGGTCTTCCTTTGAGTTTGGCCTGCAATATCACAATCTTTACTTCCGGATCCCATCGGGCTATGCGGGCAACACTGTCGACTGTTTGGAAAAATTGGCGTATATTCATAGAGTCACTACTAGTATTCGAAAAGGTGGGGATCATCTCGAGGAAACCAGTAATAACTGGGGGAGATACCCTATTAGTTCCATTGAGAGGGGTCTCACGAAGACTATCCGGTTCGCTCATCGTGTTCATTCACAGGGTACAGACAAATAAAACCGTATAACCGTTATACAGAGAACCACCGAGGCCTACAGGTAATTTACACACCAAATCCTGTCGCGGATGCCATTGTAAGATTTAATTTCTCGACACAGAAATTGGTTAACATCAGGATCAATAAGTACAGTACAACAATAGCTTCTCGTAATTTCCTTTTTCGCGACAGTAAAACTTTCCCGACACGCATAGATTACACACAGAACATATACTGTAAATAGATACCGTACGTACAAAAAATGTTAAATATGGGCGAAATCGTCTAGAAGTTCTCTTTCCACTCCTTTCTCGACTTCCCGCTTAAACTTCGATCCTTTTTCTTCCTTGTTGACTTCGTAGTTCGTCCAGTTCACTCTCGAGTCCGTCTCACCAACCAAAATTCCTTTCGTCAGCCTTATCACACCTTTTATACCCTCTGTCTCCCCCTGCTGGGTTAATCGCCCCTTCCGGGTCTAACGGACGATGGAACGTTCGGGTGTGTAATAAACAAAGGGCATTGTCTGATATAGGAAAAACATGGCGAACGATCGTCACAGCTTAATTATAGTAGTCTTGATTCTCATAATTATTTTTCAAGTGGTAAAGTAGACGAAATTTTAATTAATTAATAAATTGTCCGAAAACGCTTAACAAATGTAGAGTCACACTGTAGAAATCACAAACCTATCTGCAAGTAATCATTCTGCATAGACTTTTGTGTCTTTTGATGACAAAGTTATTTATCTAGCTGGATGTATATACAGTACATGCATGGTAGGTTCCCATTCTCTTCTTAAATTTTCAACACGTGGAAATGAATGTAACTGCAACGGTTGAATATACGGACAATCTCGATGCATCATGTTTTCGTGTACAGTACATTGCATACAGCTTCAAACCACTTATAAAGAACACCATGGCCATTATGGCAGCCAACCACTGCACAATATCTACCTTAACTAGTTTTTATCACCAATGGAAAACTAAAAATTGCAGACCTACACTAATAACTGGCAGTATTTTAATGGCTGCCAAGACATAGGTTCAGAATTTGAAAACATTCTGGAAACTTGTGGATAGATCTTTCAGCTAGTGATAAATATTTCTGTTACTTTGAGTATTGTAATTGCTTTGCAGTGAAAGTTTGGCTTCAGTACAGCCAGAGTCAGCTATAAACATTCAAAATTCTTTTAAAGGACTGTTTGTAAATACTATTTTAATTTGGTTCTGAACATTATTTATACATAAATGTTGCTAATATCACAGGATTCTATTAAAAGTCACTTCCATGATTTGAGACTTTTAACTGATTTGATGGTTTGTATTATGCTACAATTTGTGTTCATTTGAAATATTTTTGAGTGTTTTCATAATGAGTAGGAAAATATAGAACTAACTATAATTTTTTTTACTATAAATTGTTAATATGGGATGCCCTCAGTGAATTCTTTGAATCAGAAAAAAATGGGGTTGATGAGAGTTATATAAATTTAATCATGGAAATGTATAGAAATGTTAAAGCATGTGTTGGATAGCTTAAAGTGTTACAAAAAGGGGATTTTTTGAGGGTATAAAGGTTTAATATTAGGCCCATACCTTTTTTTTATTAATATTAGTTGAATTATTGTAGGATGCAGTGACAAAGGAGCTAGCAATTAATGAGATAGAGAGTAATTAAAGTTGAGCTGGAAAAGGTTAGAACAGATTAAGGAAAGGAGAATTAAAAATCAATAGAGACTAGGCTTTTAGAATCAGATAGATACAGTAGTTCTTGAAATTGGATGGGGATGTTAGAGGAAAGAGAAGCAATCAGACTTCAGGCTAAGTTTAAAAAATGGACATTTCAATTTTCATATTTACGGGCAGATAGGGGTTAGAGATTGACAAATAGAAGAAATGTAAGATGGCAAGAACTCATTATTATTAGATATTTAACAGCGATAGCAACAATAGAGTCTGAAAGACAAGTTACTTGATATTTTAATTATATATATTTTCATATGCCAAAATGCAAAAATATATATCATCCCAAACACTGTTTATCATTACTGGATCAAATAAGATTGTGTACTTTATGTAGTATTAAAATTAATAAATTATTTGAAAAAATAAAATTTGCCTTTATCTGAGTTAAATTTCTGTGACTGCTTAAATACATTAGAGAATAAGCTATGGTTTTCCCAATTATATTATCATAGATATTCAAAGAAATATAATATAGAAAAATGCACTTATTTATTAAATAGACACATTGTACAGAAAGAGAAAATTATGTACAAAACTTGCATATACAATATGTAACNAATTATATAACAAATGAAATTTCAATAAATAAATAAATATGTTCTAATTGGCAGGGAGAAGAAGTCTATTAAAGTTCCTTTCTTTACAACGGTCGAAATTACAAATATAACTGATCATCTGAATGTGGAAGTTTGGGTAGGTAGAACCGATTACATACATAACGATGGAGATAGACGTCGCAGTTATTCCATAAAAGCGTCCATATTTCAACCAGCTATCGATGATATAATTGAGGAAAAGTCACTGTGGTGGAGTATTTTCTTCCCATCATCATACTCTAGCCTTAAAGACGTGTTGTCTGAATGGAATAAATTTAATGCAAGACGACCAACATTTAATATAATAGATGACATGATCACTGGTTCTTACAAAACTGAATTAGACCCTTCTGAAACTCTGAAACTTCAATGGAACATAATTACCAAGACAAAAATAATAGATTATAAAATATCTGTCTATTTGATGGGATCTTTGGTTGTTGCTTTGCAAAACGGAGATGATGTTTATCCAATAGAAATTCCTTTAACTAACTTAGCTAATGACGATTTCGAAGCTGTTAAAGTTCCTGGTTTACAGGGGCTGCGGTACATTGCCGAGGGCTATGTAAAACATAAATATGGATTATTTGCTATACCAGATGTTGACAGATTATCAAATAAAGTCAACACTAAATTTTCTACCGGTACCTTAAAAGTTCAGGATATTATTTATCCTTATTAAAAATATACCGGTACAAACGCGTTTACGTTTATGTAGTATAATTAATTATTGTTTATTCGAGGATTTATGTGTGTATATGATTAAATTTAGTTTAAATCAAGATAAAATAGTGTAATATGTGAAATGAAGCAATAAACATGTAGTCTTTCTCAGAAATGTTTATTCAATGACTAATAAAACTATTATAAATGTATGTTACGAAGATATAATCTATCGGTGTATTTATCTCAGAATTATTCATTGTTATACGGATATCTGTAGTAAAATTTACTTTATAATACGTATTTGAAATTAAAAAATAATAATAAACATTACTGAAATGTCAATTATTTGTAATAAGAAAAGATGAAAGATAAGAAAAGATTATTTGTAATAATTCTTTAAATAAATGTTCCAAATTTTTCATGAGTAATGTAATTTTCATTTGAAAATAACTTGATCGAAACAATAAAAATATATGTATTATAAAATAATTTGGTTGAAATAAAATTATTTCAAATATTAACGTATTACAGTAATAATAGATAAGTCCTAGTGTCAACATACATAATATAGAAATATACTTTGTGACGTTAAATATATGAATCGTATTGATTTAATGAAACCAGAGAAATAATCGACAGAGTCACTTTAAAATGGCGAATGAAAGTAGTATTGTTTATTTGTGTATTTATTTTTTAGTACCAAAAAACTTCACTCGTTTAATTTACAAAAAAATAAAAGAAGTTTCTCATTATATCGTAACTTTTAAATGAACAAATTAAAAACAAACAATAAATAATTGCTTTAAAAATATTTAAACGCCTCCAGTTTTCAGTTTATTACTACTCCGGGCGGGTAGAAATATCCCCAAAATTTTTCGGGAGTGGTCTATCCGGATTTATCGGGCTCTTACCAATGGCCTCTCAGTTGAGCGCCTGGGCGGGAAACTATAATGTGCTTGTTAAAAACAGGTCCTTTTAGTGTCCGCGGGTCGGACAGTTTTATATATATATATATACACACACATATGTAAAATCCTTATAAAGAACAATAAAAAAAATTATGACTCTGAATCGATTTCTTTCATCATTTATACTGTATTTTATCAAAAATAACACAAACTATTGAACTATTCAACAAACTATTCAACAAACTATTGAAGTAATATTAAAGGTATAAATTAGAAAATAGTAGTTATTGACGAACGGTTCTTATGAAAATTATATCCAGCGTACAATATATATTTCATTCAATTAACCTATTATTGATACATTAGGTTTTGCATATAACAGGGGTGGCCAACCTGCGGCTCTTTGAAGGATTATTTGTGGCTCTCGATAAATGTTTCCTTTTCATTTTTGTGTTATTATATTTTTAAAAATTATCATCGTTCCGTATGTGTTTCAAAATGTCTTTTAAATTACTAACAACAAATATGAAAGACTAAGTGCAACGTTGTAACAAATTTCATTTCTGTCCAAGTTAAGAATGATATGACCCATCGAAAATTGCGCGAACGAACATAAACAGTGGCGTAATCGTCCGTTATCGACCGACTCCAGACCGATTTTGAATTTGTAAACTCATTGCGACAGACAGTTGACATTGTGCTCTGGAGGAAACAATTTGTATCACTCTTGCTACGGATATAATTTGTAATCTGGAATTTTTTGCATACCTTTTTAATATGTAGAGGAGAAGGTGGTATTACGGAACCCCAATTATATTTTAGTAAATTGTAAACAAGGTATCGTAATTACACCCACATTTTTTGTGCGAAAAGTACTGGTAACTAGTAAACTAAATGTTCCTAATTGGATTTTTCGCTAGTGTAATTATAAGTATGGTTTTTGAAGGCTTTTGTACAAAAAGTCCAAAAACTAGGCTTAGAGAAAATCGGGTGGTAATATGGAACCTTACCAAAAAAATGCTTTAATGTAGCCAAAAACAAATAGGAAAGGACAAAAAATGTTAAATAATTACCAAATTATTTACTCCAATGTATTTTATCGCAAAAATGCTTTTATAATAGAAAAATATGA
>NW_019385348.1:235649-252449 GCF_000671375.1 Centruroides sculpturatus | reverse complement strand
AACAGACGATACTAAACTCAATTTATCCGCCTAAACGTCCGTAGCGTGGCGCTACGGACGGCGGGAAAGTAGTTCGGCTGCCCGATGACGTTTTACGTATTATAGGAGTTATTTTTACCGTTGTTTACGGATACTGCCGCAATTTTTATAGGAATCATAACTATAGGAAACGGTTTTATAGGGGGATCTACTGTACTAATATACTAATTACATGGGATATACTAATATACTATACTAATAATGTATTTTTTCATATTTTTCGGTTATCCGACCAACCCGTCCCCAATTGAGTCGGATAATCGATGCTCTACTGTATCTGAATCCTACTTTTTTTGTTCCTAGAAAATAGTTGGCAAAATTGGCTTCTGTAATATTACTAATATTCCACTGTTATCATCTATCAGGAAATATTTATAACGCCGTTTAATTCATAAGGCAGTACAAAATATTCACAGAATATCATAGAATTAAGTCTAATGCAAAATTTTCGAATTGTTGCATAGTTTCTTCGGCACTTGTGCTGTTTAGTGGGTATGGCTATTTGAGAGGTTTTCTTCCATAAAATTAATCAAATCTAGACTAATTTCACTCGAATATTTCCAAAACACGTATAATTTGTTGGAAATGATCGATATAAAATATGCTCCGAATAAAATATTGTCGGAATACTTATCGAGTGTACCCCGTTCGAAGACGCCATTGCTTAAGCTTGTTTTCGTCGCGGAGCGTCACAAAGGACGACACGAAGCTTGTCACGTGACATTGGTCGGTGCTATTCGGTCATGTGACTACTCATCTCTGACGTGTTTCCTGGTAACATTCTTTTTGCGAAGAATTCGCTAAACTTTAGAGACATCACGTGATAGATCCTAATATACTATAGGATTTTTATTGTAATTAGGAACGACTTATTATTATTATTATTAACTATATGAAGCAACAAAGGAAAAACCTCTCGCTAACGACAATAATTCTATCATGATATATATTATGATGATAAATATTAATCAGATGCAATATAAGATATCTAATGTCTTGAAGTAAATAAATATTATACAATTTTGTTTACGACATGAGAGATTAGGCCATTTAAAAGTACAGCAGAATTATTAGTTATTTATCGCATTATCATAAGTTATTATATGTTGATTTTAATCCATATTTAGCATGGAATGAAGTTTTAATATTCCTATTAATGATGTCTCTAAAGTTCAGCGAATTCTTCGAAAAAAGAATAAGTTACCAGGAAACGCGTCAGAGATGAGCAGTCACATGACCGAACAGCACCGACCAATGTCACGTGACACGCTTCGTACCGTCCGTCGTCCGATGTGACGCTCCGCGACGAAAACAAGTTACAAATTTAATGGAAGAAAACCTCTCAAATAGCAGTACCCACAGTGCCGTTTCTTCTACAAACTTTTATTTTAAATTTATTTTCATCAATTAGTACTATAAAATTGTTAGACAATGACAAGAGACAATGCCACCTTTGGAATATCCAGCTATATTTGAATATCTTATTAAAAGTAAAGTTTACAATTATCAAGAAATGCCTTATACATGAAGATAACAAATCAACCGCCTCATAGCCTTTACTAACATCTACTTCAAGGTCCATTCAGAGACAGAAATATGCCCGTTGATCCCCGAATTCTCGCCTCTTTTCTAAGATAGGGCCGTTTTCGTGCTGGAGCTCTAATCTATGCAGTAAATCGGTGTCCATTACCGATTTCTCAACGCCCGTATCACACAGCAGTGCCACATCCGACTGCTGCATGGTCCCTCTTATAATCGGGAGTCCCTTCTCAGATATATCCACACCAGCCAGACTTATTCTACAGCTGGGAACAGATTGCTGGCATTCATTCTGTTCCATATTTAGTTTAAATTTGAAGGTTTTCGCTTAGGGCATTTGCTCGCTAGATGATTCGGATCGTTACATATGAAACATCGCCTACTCCCCGATTGCTTTATTCTCTGTCCCGCATGGATATTCTCGGCCAGTTGAGCGACAGATTCGCACAGTGAACTCACTGCGGCTTCCAAACGAGCTAATCTGTCGTTTTTCTCTGCCTCGGCACTAGCGTTTTCCACCTTATCGCCGCACTCATTCTTTGGATTTTGTATAACGGAAATGGTTCTATTGTTTCCGAGGTTCCCACTCTCATTTCCGACTTTTTCTTTACGTTCCGCGATATCGATAGCTTCATTTAAGGTTTTAGGTTCGCCGTGGAGTACGTGCTCACGGAGCTGGGGATGTAGCCCTTTTATGAATCTCTTCATCACGACATTGTCACGGAGCAACGAAACTTGGTTATTTTTAGATACAGCCCTGTTAAACATGGTATAAAGTCTAATAGCATAATCACATACCTTCTCTTCCCTTAATTGTCGAATGCCCAGCAGTTGGTCTAATGCGCTTTTCTCCTGGAATTCAGCCCTGTCGTAGCACTTGATTAAATTATCCTTCACATCGTCGAAAGAATGAGGGTACAAGTCTTGTAAGGAGAAGAATGTAGACAGTGGTCTTCCTTTGAGTTTGGCCTGCAATATCACAATCTTTACTTCCGGATCCCATCGGGCTATGCGGGCAACACTGTCGACTGTTTGGAAAAATTGGCGTATATTCATAGAGTCACTACTAGTATTCGAAAAGGTGGGGATCATCTCGAGGAAACCAGTAATAACTGGGGGAGATACCCTATTAGTTCCATTGAGAGGGGTCTCACGAAGACTATCCGGTTCGCTCATCGTGTTCATTCACAGGGTACAGACAAATAAAACCGTATAACCGTTATACAGAGAACCACCGAGGCCTACAGGTAATTTACACACCAAATCCTGTCGCGGATGCCATTGTAAGATTTAATTTCTCGACACAGAAATTGGTTAACATCAGGATCAATAAGTACAGTACAACAATAGCTTCTCGTAATTTCCTTTTTCGCGACAGTAAAACTTTCCCGACACGCGTAGATTACACACAGAACATATACTGTAAATAGATACCGTACGTACAAAAAATGTTAAATATGGGCGAAATCGTCTAGAAGTTCTCTTTCCACTCCTTTCTCGACTTCCCGCTTAAACTTCGATCCTTTTTCTTCCTTGTTGACTTCGTAGTTCGTCCAGTTCACTCTCGAGTCCGTCTCACCAACCAAAATTCCTTTCGTCAGCCTTATCACACCTTTTATACCCTCTGTCTCCCCCTGCTGGGTTAATCGCCCCTTCCGGGTCTAACGGACGATGGAACGTTCGGGTGTGTAATAAACAAAGGGCATTGTCTGATATAGGAAAAACATGGCGAACGATCGTCACAGCTTAATTATAGTAGTCTTGATTCTCATAATTATTTTTCAAGTGGTAAAGTAGACGAAATTTTAATTAATTAATAAATTGTCCGAAAACGCTTAACAAATGTAGAGTCACACTGTAGAAATCACAAACCTATCTGCAAGTAATCATTCTGCATAGACTTTTGTGTCTTTTGATGACAAAGTTATTTATCTAGCTGGATGTATATACAGTACATGCATGGTAGGTTCCCATTCTCTTCTTAAATTTTCAACACGTGGAAATGAATGTAACTGCAACGGTTGAATATACGGACAATCTCGATGCATCATGTTTTCGTGTACAGTACATTGCATACAGCTTCAAACCACTTATAAAGAACACCATGGCCATTATGGCAGCCAACCACTGCACAATATCTACCTTAACTAGTTTTTATCACCAATGGAAAACTAAAAATTGCAGACCTACACTAATAACTGGCAGTATTTTAATGGCTGCCAAGACATAGGTTCAGAATTTGAAAACATTCTGGAAACTTGTGGATAGATCTTTCAGCTAGTGATAAATATTTCTGTTACTTTGAGTATTGTAATTGCTTTGCAGTGAAAGTTTGGCTTCAGTACAGCCAGAGTCAGCTATAAACATTCAAAATTCTTTTAAAGGACTGTTTGTAAATACTATTTTAATTTGGTTCTGAACATTATTTATACATAAATGTTGCTAATATCACAGGATTCTATTAAAAGTCACTTCCATGATTTGAGACTTTTAACTGATTTGATGGTTTGTATTATGCTACAATTTGTGTTCATTTGAAATATTTTTGAGTGTTTTCATAATGAGTAGGAAAATATAGAACTAACTATAATTTTTTTTACAATAAATTGTTAATATGGGATGCCCTCAGTGAATTCTTTGAATCAGAAAAAAATGGGGTTGATGAGAGTTATATAAATTTAATCATGGAAATGTATAGAAATGTTAAAGCATGTGTTGGATAGCTTAAAGTGTTACAAAAAGGGGATTTTTTGAGGGTATAAAGGTTTAATATTAGGCCCATACCTTTTTTTTATTAATATTAGTTGAATTATTGTAGGATGCAGTGACAAAGGAGCTAGCAATTAATGAGATAGAGAGTAATTAAAGTTGAGCTGGAAAAGGTTAGAACAGATTAAGGAAAGGAGAATTAAAAATCAATAGAGACTAGGCTTTTAGAATCAGATAGATACAGTAGTTCTTGAAATTGGATGGGGATGTTAGAGGAAAGAGAAGCAATCAGACTTCAGGCTAAGTTTAAAAAATGGACATTTCAATTTTCATATTTACGGGCAGATAGGGGTTAGAGATTGACAAATAGAAGAAATGTAAGATGGCAAGAACTCATTATTATTAGATATTTAACAGCGATAGCAACAATAGAGTCTGAAAGACAAGTTACTTGATATTTTAATTATATATATTTTCATATGCCAAAATGCAAAAATATATATCATCCCAAACACTGTTTATCATTACTGGATCAAATAAGATTGTGTACTTTATGTAGTATTAAAATTAATAAATTATTTGAAAAAATAAAATTTGCCTTTATCTGAGTTAAATTTCTGTGACTGCTTAAATACATTAGAGAATAAGCTATGGTTTTCCCAATTATATTATCATAGATATTCAAAGAAATATAATATAGAAAAATGCACTTATTTATTAAATAGACACATTGTACAGAAAGAGAAAATTATGTACAAAACTTGCATATACAATATGTAACAATATAACAGTTTTAAACTGAGATATTTAAAAAGTTATCTATATTGAAAACTGTAAATGAAAATTAAAAAGTATTAAAAATTACTGAGTTATTTATTATATTAAAAAATTTTATTTAAAATTTAATTTATCCACATCTGAAAAATGGTTGATATGCTAGTATTCTACAAACAGTTTTAAATGTTCTGACCCACTTGAAAAAAAAAAACTATTGCAGATGTAAAAGATTTCTGTGTCTTTTAGACTCTTGTCAACAAGCAAGCTCAGAATTTCTAGCACCAAAAAAATGCAGCCAACATACCTCATAGAAATGTAAAAGGGTAGCAGTTAAAGTAAATTTATGATTATTTTCAGTAAAAATTTACTTCACTTAAGAATAATGTCTCATCAATAACACAACAACAGGAATTTCTTGTTTTCAACAACTTTCAATTTACAATTTTTCCTTACAAATTTAGTAAATTGAAAATCTTTTCAGATGGCAAAGTCAAATTTCTTGTGAATTTTTTGTTTGTCAGTGTAGCAACCTGGGGACATGAATGAAAATCAATTAGGAACACTCTGTACATTTAAATGAGGGCTTGATTTTATACATCATCCTAATTTTATTTTATAAAATGTAGAGTATTATAAAATCACAAATATATTTTTTGCAATACAAATCAACATTTTTGAGGTTATGATAATACTTTTCCAAGTGCATCACTGAACTACTGTTGCAATGATTTTAGCAAAGTCTTTTAAGTGTATCATGTTCAACAGCATTTGTGATCCTCTCTTCTTCGTTATAAACAGAGGCACACTGACAGAAGCACTAAGCAAAAGACACTCACTATTTGATATAAATACAAAAACTGAACAGTGGTTGGGTGTGTGTTACTGCCACTGTCTTGTTGGATTAAACCAAAGAAACAAAATAAAACAATGTTTATAATCAACAAGTAACCATTGAATCAAAATATTTCTGCTAAGAAAAATGAAACTGAAACAAGTAAAAAATTAATGTTAACTCTAGACGAAATCATACAAGCCTAACTTATGAAGTCAATATACAGTATTTACATTAAGGTTGTAAAAGTTTATATAAACTTACACATTTGTTGCCCAGATATATACCTCAAGTGAGTCTTGATAAAAGATGCAGTTAAGACATAATAAAAATCCTGTGACAAAAGTCATTTTGACAACTCCAGAATGCTGCCTAATGTTTGACTTTCAGAAGTCTGCTTATTAAAAAAACCCCCCATTCTTTTTTCTTACATTGTTTCAACAGCTGTTAGATTTTCCTACTAATTAAGCCATTTAATTGTATCTTCCATCATCTGAAAAGCACATGAAAAATTTGTTTTAATATATACATGAAAGCAAAAATAAGAACAAAAATCTGTCTTTACTATCAAGTCCTCTGAATCTTGTCTCAATGAACTGATTGGATAATGATGGTTTAAAACAGGGGTGGCCAAAACTTGGCGCATTGGACGATTACAAGTGGCGCTTCAGTTAGATCTGAGTAAAATTGCCAGATTTGGCTTTTTTGCGATTAAAAATATTATATAGAAAAATAAATTTTTTATAATCTGTCTTGGCAAGTTCATTTGTTGCACAATTCGTTACAGTCTATTGTGCAGATAAAATGAGTGTTCTCCACATAGTAAATTACAGTGTATGCATGTATTGTGAGACTTGCGATCTTTATTTCCGATCAGTTTACAGGCGTGTAAATGGTTGAAAACATTTATTGTGATTAAAGTTATTCCAAGCTGATCTCGTTTTCAGTGCCAATAATTGTGGTGCAGAGTAATCTTCACCAAACGAGACTCTGGCAGCTATAGCACCATTATCAAGCAATCACCCTCTCGTACAGGAGATCATTGCTTACTATTGTAAATTGGTGCTTCAATAAACTGTCATAAATTAATTAATTCAACTGCGTGATTAAATAATTCCCTTTTCTCCCCTAAGCGAAGCAGATTTATTCTTATCTCTATTTATCAACCCCTAACATTGAACGTAAGACTGTATAAAAAGTGTTCGATTTATATGGCGCATCTGAACTCGTCTGTCAGAAAATTGGCGCATGGTATGCAAAAGGTTGGCCACCCCTGGTTTAAAACATCAAACAGCTGATTACTTTGTTATTTGGAATTAAGTACAAAATTTGCTATGGAGAACTAATCATACAAGATTGCTTTTTAGGATGGAAAGAGTAGATTATAATTTCTATTCATTATGAAAGGAAATGCATTTTGGGCCATATGCTTCTCGTCCATCCTTATTATGTATAACATGGTAAAACTATAAATTAGGAATTATGAGGGGCATATAGCTTGAAATGCATTTCCTTTCATAAAAAATAGAAAATATAATCTACTCTTTCCATCCCAAAATCTGTTCCTCTATGATAAATTTTCCATAGCTATTTTGTGTTTAATTTCAAAGAACAAAAGAGAATACAAGAAGCAAACAACTAGCTGATTAATTCTTTTCACAAATGCAATTGTTGCATTTGCATTTGTTAGAATGCCTTGTTGTTAGATGACTTCCAATTCATGCACAACAGAATAACTGAAGAGCTGCAATAAATTTAATAATATTTTCATCTTAAGCAATTGTATTAACCAATATTAAAAATAAGAATTTTTTATTTACAAGTTGACCCCCCTATAATACTGTTGATAATTTTATATGAATTCCATGTTGTACGAGTCACTTAGATTTTACAAATACGTGTGCCGGCCTGTGAACGGTTCACATATTTGTAAAATCTAAGTGACTCCTACAACATGGAATTTATATAAAACGGAATAATCAACAAACACTGTTGATTATTCCTTTTTATAGGGGGTCAACTGGTATTAATTTTTGTTTACCTGAGCTGCTAATTGTACATTCATCTTTTGGAAGCTGAATTTAGATGAAAGGAGGTAAGCATTGGGCACAATTTCAATCCAGTAGTATGCTTTGAGTTCCAGTAAAATTTGGAAATGTTGCAATGAAACATTACCTTTGAGGCACTGACATAAAACATAGAAACATGTAAGTGAATAAATAAAACAAGCAGGACTTGTTTCTTTCAATCTACAAAATACTAACCTTAAAAAATTTTTTCTTTCAAAAGATTGTTTTGCACTTCAGAATGTGTGGCATGTCAATTATAATAAACACATTTCTATCTGAAGTAGCTGGATGTAGAAGTTTTTAAACTGATATTTAGTTTCAGAAATTTCTAACATATTTAGTGCAGCTTTATTTGTCCCTCCCTGCTCCATCACACATAATTGCATTAATAAATGCACTTGTTCTTCCAATGTCATCAGAATTTGAAGAATTAACTGAGCTAAAACTGTGTATGGTATGTGTATACTAAAACCCCTTTACCACAAAACACACCAACACTTTGCATTCATCCATTTAAGTGGAGGCAAAACAAAGACTAATCTCCTTCAATACCAAAAGATTAATCACTACTATAGTCCACAAAACCAATTAATTCAGTTTTGTTTTTGGAATTCAACATATTTCTGTAGAGAGATTTCATCAAACATTAGGCAACCATCACATTCCTTTTCAGACCTGTTGCTTAATATTTTTTAAATCTTGATAATAAATCAGAATCAAATCCAAATTTAGGATCCAATTTACATATATATTTTCCTACAGTACTTGGATGTGACAATGGCAAGAATTTGTTTCTTTAAAGGAATTCATAGGCATATGATACCTTCAAAAGCAACAAATCCAAAATCCACTTACAAGTTAGTACTATACCATTTTTCTGACTGATGTTTGTTTGACTGTAGATATTTTCAAAAACTGTCTACTCCCTTTCAGAAAGATATTTTTATGTTCTCTTCACTTGCTAAAACTTTCTTTTCAAGAAATGCAATTGTCTTTATGAGTTTACAATTTTCTATATATCTGTACTTATCAGTCCATAATCTATACAGTTGTTCTTTCATTGACCTTAACAATTGTGCGTCATTAATACAATGAGCCACATTATTTTGTGGAATTTGTTGATCACTTAACAGATTTTTTCCTGTACAGTGTGATTGCAGTGCAATATCTGAAACAATGCATACAAATTTCTTAAGTTATGTAAGAATACTATTATCATACTACTACTTATTTATGTTATTTCTACAACAGACTATATCTGATGATAATTAGACATCAGAATGTAAAGTTGATGGATCTTCAATTGCACCATCAGCTAAAGTTATTTCAGAAAAGCAAATAATTTATCAACATCTTTAAAATAAAGTTATTGCAAGGACATTTACTTACTTGGTAATTGGCAGTAATTCCTTTTTTTTTTTTTCTTTCTTTTTGCTTGGAGATTGCCGTAATTTATAAGCATCCTGTGTTACTTGTACCACTGGAAATCTCAACTGTTTTACCCTCAATTATATGCACATAATTCTTAATCAGAAATCTTTCTTAAAAATGCAAGTCACATATTCGTTATTTTCTTGTGAGTTGTAAATCTTTTCAAGAAATTATACATTTTCACTATCTAACTGGTTTGGAAATGGTATAAAAAAAATGCTGCTTTTCACCAGATTTGCAGTAGCCAACCTTACTTCTTCTTCTTCACGTGCCATGTCCGGTCCCCCGGACGTTGGCAATCACCAAGGAGAGGGAGTTCCTATCTTCGGCCGTTCTCATTACCTCCCCAATGTTTTGTATGCCTGTCCATTTTTTTATATTGTCCATCCATGATAAATGTCTTCGGCCTCGTTTACGCTTTCCCTCAATCTTTCCATTGAGGATTAGTTATGGGATTTTGTATTTTTCTCCTCTAGTGATATGTCCCAAGTATGCAATCTTTCTGCATTTAATTGTTGACAGCAATTTTCTGTTTGTTCTTGCTCTGCTTAGAATTTCGTTGTTGGTCACTCGATCCATCCATGAGACTCTCAGCATCCTTCTGTGAATCCACATCTCAAATGACTCCAGTCTTCTTTCTGTATTACTTTTTAATGTCCAGCTTTCCACACCATAGAGGAGAACTGACCAAATATAACATTCAGCCATGCGTTGCCACAATTTCAAATTTAAATTGTCGTTGCAGAGCAGGGTTTTCATTTTTTGGAAGAATGTTCTAGCTGCTACTATAATGCATTTAATTTCTTTCCCTGAATCTATATTTTCTGTAATTATGCTTCCCAAGTATTTAAACTGTTTGACCTGTTCAATTTTTTTTTGTCAAGAACAAGTTGTGCCTCTCTGTGTGGGGGTCTGACTAAAAATCATAAATTTAGTTTTGTTTGCATTTATTTTGAGACCGGCATCAATTCCTGCTGAGTTAATTTTGTTTAGTAGTGCCTGTAAGCCTTCTAGGCTGTCGCATATGATTAGTGTATCATCAGCATATCTAATGACGTTAAGAATTACGCCATTGATTTTAATCCCATAATTTGAGTTTTCTAAGGCATTTTTGAAGATTTTGTCTGAGTACAGATTAAACAATAAGGGCGAAAGAATGCAGCCCTGCCGGACTCCTCTCTGTATTTCAATTTATGCTGTTTTCATTGTTCCTAACTTGACTTCTGCTGTTTGACCCCAGTATAAATTTTGAATTATTCTGACGTCCTTGCCATCTAATTGAACTTGGTGTAGGATCTCTATTAATTTGGAGTGTTTCACACTATCGAAAGCCTTTTCATAGTCGATGAAACAAGCAAATATGTCTTTTTGTTGTTCACAACATCTCTGGAGAAGGACGTTGATACTAAACAACGCTTCTCTTGTTCCAAAAGCATTTCTGAATCCAAATTGAGTTTCCTCGAGATCAATTTCACATTTTTTATATATCCTGGCGTGTATAATATGTAGAAATATCTTCAGAACGTGGCACATGAGACTAATGAGTCTGTAGTCGCTACAACTTTTAGGATGACTTGTTTTAGGGATTGTTACAAAGGTTGACTTTAACCAGTCTTTTGGTACTGTGCCAGTATTGTAGATCTGATTGAATAATCTAGTAATTAGTTTAATATTATCATCTTCGATCAATTTCACAATTTCAGTCGGGATTTCGTCAGGACCGGGAGTTTTCTTATTCTTTGCAATATGAATGGCATGCTTTACTTCTTCGTCGAGTATTTCAGGACCTTCTACTGGGTCTTTATTTATGGGTGTTGGTCTTTCCTCATCAAAAAGTTTTTCAACATAATGTTTCCACGTGTTTTTCAGTTCATTTTCATCAATAATAGGACTGTTATTAGCATCCATTAGTATATTAGAGCGATGACACTTGAATGAACCCGTCATTTCTTTGATTTTCTTATGCATCTGGAACATATGTTCTTTTTCGAGGTTTTCAATTTCGTTGCAGTTTCTCTTTATCCATTCCTCCTTGGCCTTTTTTATCTCTACCTTTATAATGTCATTGATACGTTTGTAAGTTTCTGCGTCATTTTTTGTTAGTCTTCGTTTTTCCATTAAGTCCAGTATCTCTTCCATCTTTTCTTCTTGACTTTACAGGTTGATTTTAGGTTTTTGTGACAGACTTTGATCAAGATGTCCCTCAGATCTTCCCATAGTGTTTGTACGTCAGAATGATTATTATCTTTCAAGTTGCCCAGCTCCTTATTCAATTCTTCTTCTACTTCTTTTCTAAATTGTGGTATTTCTATTCTCGTAATATCATAGTGTTGGCTTCTGCACTTTGGTTTAATTGCCTTTAATTTTAGTTTGATGTTTGCCACCAGTGGAACATGGTCAGAACCAATATCTGCGCCAGGGAATGTTGCCACCCATGTTACGCAGTTTCTGTGACGTTTATTAATGAGTATGTAGTCTATCTGGTTTCTAATTGGTGTTTGATTTTTATCAGCAGGTGATTTCCAGGTGTAGAGTCTTCTTTTTGGTAATTTGAACCAAGTGTTCGTAATTACCATATCATTTTCCTGACAGAATTCAAAAAGTCTGTCACCTCTCTCATTGCTTAGACCCAACCCAAAGTCTCCTATCAGATCTTCCCGTCTTCCCATGCCAATTTTAGCGTTGTAATCACCAATAATCATGATGATATCATCCTTTTTTAGTTTGCCAAGTATCTTATCGATAGAGTTGTATAAGTCTTCTAGCTCGTCTTCATTATTATTGGTAAATGTTGGGGCATATACTGTACTTGTATTATATTAATCCTGAAAGGTTGACTATGTATTTGAAGTATCATCAGCCTATCCGATATTGGTGAATGGCCGATAACACATTGCGTATGTTTTGCAGAAACAAATATCCCTACCCCATTTCGGTAGTATTGGTCTTGGTCATTGTTTCCTGAATAGTGAAGCGTTCCGTGCTCATTTTGGCATACTCCAGAACCAGGCCAGCATAATTCACTAATGCCTAGAATATCTATTTTTAATCTTTGGGTTTCTTTAATTACATTGTCAAACTTACCAGCCATAAAAAGGCTTCTCACATTCCATGTGGCGATACGGATTTTTGATTTCACTATGTTGAGCCGGGAGATTCTTCACACTCCTTGCCCATCTAAGGGCTGCCCAGGACTAGGAGCCATTGATGTAGGTTTCCTCTCCATAGTGATATCCTGGGAATAGATTAAGGGGTGGTATTCCGTTGCCTTCCCCTGTAATAATCAGCCGCTCCTTATGTGGAGACACTTATCACTAAAAATGTTTAATTTGTTGACTTCTCTTCCAACTAAATATTGAGCAACCGTTGCGAATATTTTTTCACTTTGAATCGTTCCATGAATAGAACATCGCCAGCCTTACACACAGTCAGAAAACACTTATTTGACATACTATTGTTTATTTCTTGTAGAAAAAAATCACAAAAATAATTGAAAATGATTAAACTACCTTCTAACCAATTGGATAAACTAACTTCTTGCCACAAAGTGACTCAAGCACCAGCTATCAGCTACCTAACACATTAACTGTACTTTAGAAAATAGTTGAGAATGAAATGCAGTTTGCATGGTAATTATTAGCAGAGTATCAATATCAATTCTGCTAATAAATACCATGCAAACTGCATTTTATTTCATTTCATTATGGAAGGATTTTCCATGTTTAAAGTTTTTATGGATTTTTTGTCCATTCTGTACATAACAGAGATAAAGATGGCAATCAGTCAGAAAAAAAGACACACATTTTTGAACTCGAGATCTTGAAACATTAAGAAATGCAAAGCTAAGGGTTCTCTCTCTCTCTCTGTATGTGCATGTGTTGAGTGGTTGGCATAATTTTGTTTACACACTCCTGTCTTTTGTTGAAAATTTTGAAATTTTGCAGGGAGATTTGTGTATTAGAAAAATTGATGTTATTAAATTTTGGTGGTAAAAAGCCAAGTGGTGGGCCATATATTGTATCTCAAATGGGGTCAGACTTAATGAAGATTTTACTTGTTATTAGCACTTACAATTTTTTTTATATAAAACTCAGCTCTACCCTCAAAATTAAGCTTCTTACCATTTTGTAATAATTAATATAAAAAGCTTTTAATTAAAATGTCATAATAGATGGTTTCACACAATTTTAGCTCTTGCTGTAAAAGTTATTCAATTCATTACTGGATTTTTTAAGATGTTGCTTTCTCAGTCATTTCTTAGTACCCAAATCAACTCTTCTATATTTTAAATACTTTAGAAGAATTTCAAAATATTATAAGTAAAATTAAATTTTTGTGGGAGAGCTATCTGCAAAAGGTTTTTTCAAAACTCTTTCCACTCTGTGGCACACTAAAAGGACCCTTTTAGCAAGCCCATTATGGGTTTGGCCAGATCCAACATATCTGAGATGGACCACCAGAAAAAAATTCTGGGGATTTTCAACCCATTTGGATTTGATCCCGGATCCCCAGAGCAGTGGGCTGCTACTCTAACCCCACAGCAATCTGATGATCTCTACTAAAAGTTTGGAAATGTTTAATTATAAGAGCAAAAGTGAAATACCTCAGTCCAAGGTATATGAACTTTTGACAGTTTTATAAAACCTGAAAATAATAGTAAATGCTAAAAAATTGCTAATTAGCTAACAAAGACAAGTTTGCACTTCTGAAATTGGAACTGACGGTTTATTATTATATGTTTTGAAATATCTCATATATCTCAAAAATTTTTAAGTTTACAAATTTTAAGCTTTAAAATATAATAAAATAAAAAATTATTATATTTTTATAATCAAATGAATAACTCATTATTTGAAATCAAATAACTTTTCATTTATTATTTTATTTTATAAATACAATAAAACTTCAAAAGAATTAAACATATGAATGTACTGAAAATCATTCAAATATTCCAACATTATTATATAAATTTACAACTTTATTTTTTTACAAAGTTAAACAATATATTTTTATAAACATTTAATTTTCAAGACACTTTGATGCATACTCTGACAGATATAAAAACTTACACTTAAACTCTTATTTCCAATTTTTTTCCCCTCACAAAATTAAATGTTTTGGCTATAACAATTTTATAGCTACAGCAATTATTTTAATTTCAAGTAACTTTTTAGTTTTTTTTGCTTTAACAAAAAAGTGCTAACTTTTAAAAATTAAAAGCAGATGAATTTCAATAAGCTATTGTGATTAATAAAGAATATCAAAGAAAAATAAATTATATAAAAATTTTAAACAATTCTGCAGAAACTTTTGCTGAAATTAAAATAAATTGTTATATAAATAATATTTTAGTTTAAACTAAAAATTATATAAAATTTAATTCTTTTAAGAATTACAAGTACTGATTGTTAATACACAAATAATAATGTTTTTTGCATAACTTTTCTCCCTGAGTTTTATATTAAAAATTCTGCAATAAATTTCTTTTAATGAATATTTATATTAAATTTACTTGGGTGAAAAAGTTATTAATTTTTATAATAGTTATTAAATATGGCTTGCATTTAATTAAACCATTCAATTGTCTCTTGACAAGATGATACTTCTTGCTTGAAGCTAACATCCTTGCTTTTCAGTACAGCAAATTCAAAATTTTTTAAAAGAACATCACACATTATCTTGCTTCCATTTTCATTCAAGTAATACTGTTGATCTTCAAACAAATCAGATTTTAATAAGTTACCATCCATAAATGCTTTGCGCAAGTTAATAAATCCAAGATTTGATTTCTTGCACAGTTCACGTATGAACATATTGAGGCATTGAATTTTGTGATTAACCACCGTATCAAAATGTGGGAAAGGTAAAATTGCACTAAGAATGAGGATTTTTACCTGTGTCCGAATTTCATTTAATGAATCTTTAACCAGGGAACAGATTTCACTCAGAGAACTGCTACCTCTTGATAAAAAGTCATTTATTCCAAGATGTATAAATATTATTTCTTCTCCTGTTAAATTTGATATTTCTAATTTTATATATTCCAACACATTCTGTAACTTCCAATTATTGTTTGCATATATGTCAATTTTCCAGTTTTCATTTTTGATGCATAAATTTTTAAAAATATAGTCTCCAATTAGTATAATATGTGGCACTTGATTATTTGTTTCATGCTGTAAATAAAATACAGTTTTTTAAAATAATAATTAACATAAATAAAAGTTAATTAATTGAATGAAAATATAAATTTAAAAATTTCAATTACTATAATTTTGTGCAGATAACCCATGCATCATCTATGTTTAAACACCAACTTGAAAGTGGATACATGTTATATAATGAGACAGATTATTTGCCGATTTTACCTTTAATTATAAACTCGTCAAACAGCTTTTCCTTTATCTACATTTATAAACAATACCTTTCAAACTGGATGAACAAAAATACACCTCTAAAATACTTTGATCCAGTCCAACTGCAGTTAATTCACTAGAAAAACCAACATTTTTGATCTACGCCCAAGATCTTCATCAGGCACTATCCCATTTGAACAAGGTGAGTCCAAAGAACAAGGAATAATTCAAATTTGAATGTATCAATGTGATGCTGATAGATAGATGACCAATTAATCATTAATTTAAATCATAATGTGCTTGCCAGGTGTGATATATGCATTTTTCTTCTTTAAAATTAATGCAATGACCATTCTTGTATGTCTTAAAGATCTCAAGGGCTTCTAATTCTCTTAGTTGTTCTGTATGGACAGCAGATCTTACTGTACAGTATATCCTTGGTCCAAATTCACTGTAACCTCACTGTCTGATGCTTATGTGGATAGGGCCATGGAACTCTTCTTGTGAATTATATCATGCCTATGTTCTACCAATTGTTTTTTATTTTTATAGACCCAATGTACACTAGATACTTCTCAATGTCTGGAACCCTTCATCATCTAATGGAACCATATATACATCTAGTGCACTATCAATGTTCATTGGGTCTTCCAAGATCTTCCAAACTTCCAGAATACCTAAATAATTTCATCAAGGCTTGAGACCACATCTAGAACAATCTGTCCTCAATTGCTCTTTAAAGCCAAAGCACAAATATGACTCCAATCAGTGAGATCTTCAGTCAACAAAAAAAAAATCCCACATACAGTCGACCCCCCTATAACGTGCGTTCCTATAACGACAATTCCTATAACGTAGCGAAAAAATTGTAGCAACATACGTATAAAGGAGCTCCTAAAACATCGTCGCTGACTCGTTTCGCGACAAGATTGATAGAATCTGGACCAATAGTGGATGAGCAGCCGAACTACTTTCCTCCGCCCTGCGCCACGCTACGGAGCGGCTAAATTGAGTTTGCTATCGTCTGTACAGTATTATATATAAATTA
>NW_019385348.1:211267-230697 GCF_000671375.1 Centruroides sculpturatus | reverse complement strand
TAATTAGAAAAAATTAATTAAATAACTTAAGAATATAATTTTTAAGACGTAAAAATTGGATCAAAAGGGCAAGAGAAACGGAAAAAACAAAACCCTATTTCTTCCGATTGTGAAACTGATAAAGCCGATCATCTGATCATACAAAGTAACAATTATTACTAAGATTGCAAGACAAACTCTGACCTTAGTCACCTCCAGCAATTAATTCAGTTGTTTGACAGCTGTTATCAATTTTATGAGGTAAAATGAGTAATCATAACAGATAGAAAGAGGTAATAAATCTGAAGAAATGTTTGATTTCTGACAATTAACATAAACAAAGTGAACTTAGAATGGGTTACATCATCTGTAGTATTAGTCAGCACTCCCAAAAATGGGTATAAAAAGGGCTTGGGACGCGGACATCAACAGACCCATACCACCATTCTGTCCGTTGCCACCTCACCATAATCGCCAATGGTCAACTCCCCCGATCAGAGACATTTCACCAACCTCCCATATGAAGAGATCGGGAACCAAGAGGTAGTATTTTAGACTATTTGTAAACTCTCTCTCTCGGGTCTCTCTCTCAGTTATAAGCTAGATTAAGGTTAGTATAACTTAAAGAATATTGGGACAGATACAGGTCCAGAACTTGATAAGGTTTTTCAACAAGAATGAAGTAATCATTGTCATGACCTAGAATTTTTGACTATTTTTATTTTTGTAGCTATTCACTTTTGAATTTGCTTTGTATAAATTTATAGTTTATTAAATGTGTTATTCTTAAGTTTAACCTGTGTAATTATTTGGAACCTGTCGGCTTGCCCATTGACCTCCCCATTCACTTTTAGCCCTCCTAAAGCCATCCTTGACGTCAAGAACAGGCTTTTCCAGCCCATACCGAGTAAGTGACATTTGGGAGTAGACCCAGTGCCCCCGACTATCTCACAGTATGAAAGCCCAATGACCTTATTATTTAAATATTGAAATTTAGAATTTTAAAAACAACTATTTAACATAATTTTATGATAAAGAAACAATTATGATTTTAAGCTCATAATTTAATAAATTCTCAATCAAAAATGAATAGAAATATATCCCTTTGAAAATAGATGATGAAAACAAATTAATTAATGACCCAAATTGGAATGAATCTTTTTTGGAATAACTAATAGTTTCTGTAATATACAATGTTTTAAAAAAGAAAACTTATTAATGGAGATAGTAATAAATCCAAAATCTGATACAAACTAACATTGCATGCTCATTCAAATTTGGAATATTTCAGATATTTACATCTTAAATTATATAACAGTTAATAAGCAAATAATATTGTATCAAATATTATATTACCTTATCACAATTATTGATATTTTCAGTTTCATCAGATGTATCTTTTTTGTTCTCTTCCAATTCCAATTCTAATTCATTCATTAATCTTTGTTTTTCTTCTTCTAATTCAGTTAATGTAGGTGATAAAAGATTTGCACATATCTGAGTTTCTTCAACAAATGCAGGTGCATCATCAGATGCAGGAAGTGGTGGTGGTGGTGGTGGTGGTGGTGGCACTGGAACTTGTATGGGAGTATCATGAGGTAAAGGTGGAATGAACTTGCATAAACGAGCTTCCTCATCATCAGAATATATTATCCTTCCTATTATTGAAATATTACAACAAGTTAGATAGATGAAGGAAAAGGTTATAAAAAATTGTTTTTATGTATCCAAAAAATACTCTCTTGCTAGCCAATGATCTTATTAAATCATAATTAGTCATTTTTTATCTTCAAAATGTAAAAGTATTAATGTTATCATGAACTGAGAATAATGTTAGAATATGTCACTTCAAATATAAAAGATTAAAATGATAAGATAAATTTTAATATTACAAACAAAAATTCTCATTTGTGCCTGGAAAAATGTTAAGGAATAAGATTCTGTTCTTATTTAGAAAAATTAATTTATATAGGGCTTCATATACCTTTTGTATTATTCTAATAAACAATTACTACAATTTTTAACCATAATCAATATCACAATTTTTTGTAACTATAACTGTGCATGAATATCATGGTAATTGAGAAACAGTGCTTAACTTCATTGTCATTTTGTTGTTACATGTAAACAGTGATGACTATAGTAATATTAGTAAATTATAATATAATACAAACTTTTCTGAATTAGAAAAATACCTATCAATGTGAGTGTCAAGCTTTAATGGACATTTTAACAATGCATGTTACATGCCTCTATGGATTATTTACAGGAATGACTACAACAACATAATGAATGATTACTGCATCTTAATTAAGAACTAAAAGTAAAAATGTTCAAAATTAAAAAAAGTTTTAAAACCTTGAAATGCTAAATTTTCTGTACTTAACAAAATAAAATGAGATATAACAAAAATCTGCTTTGTTAAACTGTCATTCTAAATATCAGTTTTCTTAAAATGATTGATAATATAAATATAAATTTATTAAAGTAAATATTTAAAATCTTGGCTGACAGTATTTAATTTTTAAAAAATAATACAAAAATATGATGAATATGCAAAGAAAAAGTTCCTGCTTTCGTTTTCTTTCCGTAGTTCACACTAGTGACAGTCAAAAAACAGAACTATCACTGGTGTGAACTATGGAAAGAAAATGAAAGCAAGAACTTTTTCTTTGCATATTCGTGATATTTTTATATTATTTTTTAAAATATATATTTATTATTTAAAAATTTTATGATAATCAAAACAATAAATTACCTTGATCAATATTTTCTATATCCATATCAACTTCTTCTATCTCATCACTTTTTAATCTTTTACTTTTCTCATACTTATTTGGAAATTTTCTTTTAATATAAGGCATTGATTCCTATCATTCAAAATTATCAAACATTTATACATTAGACATCAGACTAGTCTATTGAAAATGTATTGGCATTTTAAAAATTCATAATACAATGTATATTATGCATATATCGTATATTATAAATTCATTGTATTATCATAAATTTTGTTTTCTTCTTTTTGAAAATTACTATTTTTTATAGTAATATAGTAATATAAAAAGCTTTACACAAAAAATACAGTAGACTCTGTTTTAATGTAAGCAGAATTTGATTGCTGTTATCATTATGTACAGATGTATAGGCATTTTTACGCACTACTTTCTTGCTATTGGCTTTAAAATGTGGCTGATAACATGCAATTATTATCAGTCTTAACCAGTGCATTAAACATTAAATATTAATTTTTTAATCATTATTTTCTGGCAATACAATAATTTAAATTGTGACATTACACTAGCTATTGTTGATGTTGGTACAGACAATATGGGATGAATTACATATTAATTAATAATACTAATCATTTTTATAATTAATAAATCTTAAAGATTACTTTAAGAATAAATTATTTTAACTTGACTTTTTAATGTTAAAGTCAATGAAACCTAATTATTTTCTTCATTAACTTAGCTCTCAATGTTATCATTTAGATATTGTTACAAATTTTGATGGCTCCCAAAGTTTTTACAAAGAAATTACATTAAATGGAGTATGCAGTATTTTAAAATAATTTTCAAAAAACAAAACTTAATATAAATTTTATATATATATATACACACACACATCTTGATTTGGAGATACTATGTTAGGTGAACACAAAGCTGATGCACAGATTTGTATATTGAAATCTGAATGATATCCATTTGAGGAAATTTATTGTTATATTATTTATATAATTCATATATTTAATTTATTATTATTTACTTACATTTACAGAAATTTATAGTTTTAATATTTGACTATCTGCTTTTGCATCAACCTAGTGCCAAATTAAATAATTAAGCAATGCTATACTATATTCTCATTTATATAAAATAAACAATAATAAACATTTGTTAATCTGGCACCCATAATTCAAAATGTCTGGTTTCCATAGCTGATAATCTGGAATTGTCTAATAATAATCAGCATGCTAGTATAAGAATTTGTTTGGACTTGCTTTGTATTAAAGATCCAAGCAGAAATACTATACATGTCTAAAAAATAATTATTATAAGCACATGAATCATTATCAATGGTAATTTTGTACAGTAACATGTTCATTACATTTTTGCAAGTTTTTTAATCTTAGCAATGTTTAGTAATGCACTGTATCATCTTCAGACTGATTAAAGAGTGTGAGTAAACAAATTGGAAACATACAACAGCATGTTATTTATGTTATATACTCACTAGTACAAAACATACAGCAATATCTGCAATGTTCAAATTGCTTTTAACTTATCAAATTTTGTAAAAAATACAAAAATCACCTGATAAGCCAGCATTATTAATAATCATATACAACTCTGCTCCCATAGGTGCCAAATTAATAAACTTTTACCACAGGTTGTCTAAAAAAACTGAATTTTTGTTCTACAAATACAGTATAACTAGATGTGCAATTAGTTTTTATGGTCAAATTCAAAATTTTGAATATTATGTTATCAATCATTTGAACTGGTTCATAACAATCCTTTGTGTGGCGTGAAACATAAGGGCTATTTCGTGACCATCAGAAAATTGCTATGAAGCAATGTGCCAACGTTATGTTCTGCATAAAACTAAAGAAAACTTTTACCTAAAGGTTTAAGTTACTGAAACAAGCAGAACCATAACTAGAGTATGGCCAATGTGCCCCCGCCATAGGCGCTGATTTAATAAAGGCGCCAATGAGAAGGTTTCAAAATAGTATGTACTTGGAATTGATAACACAAAAAATTTTTTATATTTATAATTATGTAGTATTTAAATGTCATTAGATAATTTTTTACAATAGCATTTTTTAGAATAAAATTATTTTTTTTAATAATAAAAATTAAAAAGGCGCCATTTTTATTCTTGGCCATAGGCATCCAAAATCCTAGTTATGGCTCTGGAAACAAGTATATGGAGATGATTACCTAAGCTGAACACATNGCAAATTGAAACACTAAACATAAAAAGTAAATGAATGTAATATGAAATATTTCAAAATTTAAATATCAGTATATTGGAAAAAGCTGAAAATTAACTAAACAACACAGGATAATGATAAATTTTAAGAGAAATGTCTTTACATTTTTCTTAAAATCTTAAAAGTTCTTTCATTGATATATAATCTGGTGTCCAAAATTAAAGCAAAAAACACAAAATCTGTGTAAAATCGACATTATGAAATGTGAGTACCGTACCTGAAACTTACATCATATGTAAAATCAGCAAAGTGCCATCTTATCATGCAGGTGTCATTCAAATGAGACACAATAGCAGTGCACCTAAGTAACAAAATGTAGTATGCTATATATATATATATGTAATAAGACTTATGTAAATTTAATCCACTTAAATACAGGAAAATTGTTTCTCACAAACAATCATCTGCTAGGACTGTTAACAGTGAGCAAGTGTCCTGATACATCAGTAGCTTATGAGACATACCTTAAAGAAGGCATTTGGATGATTCATTGCAATGAAGGGCTGTTCATTTCTATGTTTTTGCCATGTATGTTTGTATTTGTTACTTTAATTCTGAACACCTGTGTAAATTCACTTCTGATTTTCTAAATAACTATTGCTCAGATGGCTGCTTATTTGTTATGACCAAACAAATGGCTTTTACATGGAAATTATACAGTTCTTTGAATTATACTATTACTTTCCATGAAAAATTTCAAAGATCATAGAAAGTGTTTTAAAAATTATTTTATATTATTTTACATTTTTAAGTTGTTAGATTGATGAATAATATCAAATTTATGTACTTAAATTCATTGATAATATTTTTCTTAAAATTTCTTAAACTTATCAAAAATTAATAAATATTTTCAATTTTATTATTTAAAGCATCTTTAAATCGTATAACAGAATTCAAAGATAGAATAAAGCATTCAAACACATTTAAATTTGAAATAGGAAAATGCATAAAATTTATAAGATCATGCAAATACAGTTTCTGTTAAGAATCTTTAGCAAATTAGTTTTCAAAAAAATAATTCCAGATACTGATAATTGTAATATTAGCATATTACAAGATTTCCTTAATTTAGTTAAAACAACTTCTGCCAAAATAGTTTCTGTTAAAACAGTTTTTGACAAAATAAAGTCTTAGCATCATACAATAAGAAACATAACTTTGACTTCATTTCATTCTGGTTCAAGTTTTTCATTTAATGTTAAGTTAGCTAACATTGTATTTTTTTTTAATTATATCTTTGTAATCTTGTTGTTGTAAAAAGTTACACATTAATATTTTTTTGTGATTTGTTATTTTTTCCTTTAATTCAATCACTCTTAAATTGTTTTTCCCAATATTTGATTTTATTTTTTAAACCTATATATACTCCAACTTTTTCTTATATATCCCATGAGTCTCTTCATTTACAGAAATTCTACATAGGGTAGGCAGACACAATTGACAGTTTACTAGAAAATGATTTGTTACTTGTAATGTTTTAAAAAGTTAAAAGAAATGACAAAAATTTTACATTAAGTTTAATGGGAACTAACTACAATGGTATTGTGACATCCAAGGGGGGAGTGAAAGAAATAAAGAGAATAATTAGAAAAAATTAATTAAATAACTTAAGAATATAATTTTTAAGACGTAAAAATTGGATCAAAAGGGCAAGAGAAACGGAAAAAACAAAACCCTATTTCTTCCGATTGTGAAACTGATAAAGCCGATCATCTGATCATACAAAGTAACAATTATTACTAAGATTGCAAGACAAACTCTGACCTTAGTCACCTCCAGCAATTAATTCAGTTGTTTGACAGCTGTTATCAATTTTATGAGGTAAAATGAGTAATCATAACAGATAGAAAGAGGTAATAAATCTGAAGAAATGTTTGATTTCTGACAATTAACATAAACAAAGTGAACTTAGAATGGGTTACATCATCTGTAGTATTAGTCAGCACTCCCAAAAATGGGTATAAAAAGGGCTTGGGACGCGGACATCAACAGACCCATACCACCATTCTGTCCGTTGCCACCTCACCATAATCGCCAATGGTCAACTCCCCCGATCAGAGACATTTCACCAACCTCCCATATGAAGAGATCGGGAACCAAGAGGTAGTATTTTAGACTATTTGTAAACTCTCTCTCTCGGGTCTCTCTCTCAGTTATAAGCTAGATTAAGGTTAGTATAACTTAAAAAATATTGGGACAGATACAGGTCAAGAACGTGATAAGGTTTTTCAACAAGAACGAAGTAATCATTGTCATGACCTAGAATTTTTGAATATTTTTATTTTTGTAGCTATTCACTTTTGAATTTGCTTTGTATAAATTTATAGTTTATTAAATGTGTTATTCTTAAGTTTAACCTGTGTAATTATTTGGAACCTGTCGGCTTGCCCATTGACCTCCCCATTCACTTTTAGCCCTCCTAAAGCCATCCTTGACGTCAAGAACAGGCTTTTCCAGCCCATACCGAGTAAGTGACATTTGGGAGTAGACCCAGTGCCCCCGACTATCTCACAGTATGAAAGCCCAATGACCTTATTATTTAAATATTGAAATTTAGAATTTTAAAAACAACTATTTAACATAATTTTATGATAAAGAAACAATTATGATTTTAAGCTCATAATTTAATAAATTCTCAATCAAAAATGAATAGAAATATATCCCTTTGAAAATAGATGATGAAAACAAATTAATTAATGACCCAAATTGGAATGAATCTTTTTTGGAATAACTAATAGTTTCTGTAATATACAATGTTTTAAAAAAGAAAACTTATTAATGGAGATAGTAATAAATCCAAAATCTGATACAAACTAACATTGCATGCTCATTCAAATTTGGAATATTTCAGATATTTACATCTTAAATTATATAACAGTTAATAAGCAAATAATATTGTATCAAATATTATATTACCTTATCACAATTATTGATATTTTCAGTTTCATCAGATGTATCTTTTTTGTTCTCTTCCAATTCCAATTCTAATTCATTCATTAATCTTTGTTTTTCTTCTTCTAATTCAGTTAATGTAGGTGATAAAAGATTTGCACATATCTGAGTTTCTTCAACAAATGCAGGTGCATCATCAGATAAAGGAAGTGGTGGTGGTGGTGGTGGTGGTGGTGGTGGCACTGGAACTTGTATGGGAGTATCATGAGGTAAAGGTGGAATGAACTTGCATAAACGAGCTTCCTCATCATCAGAATATATTATCCTTCCTATTATTGAAATATTACAACAAGTTAGATAGATGAAGGAAAAGGTTATAAAAAATTGTTTTTATGTATCCAAAAAATACTCTCTTGCTAGCCAATGATCTTATTAAATCATAATTAGTCATTTTTTATCTTCAAAATGTAAAAGTATTAATGTTATCATGAACTGAGAATAATGTTAGAATATGTCACTTCAAATATAAAAGATTAAAATGATAAGATAAATTTTAATATTACAAACAAAAATTCTCATTTGTGCCTGGAAAAATGTTAAGGAATAAGATTCTGTTCTTATTTAGAAAAATTAATTTATATAGGGCTTCATATACCTTTTGTATTATTCTAATAAACAATTACTACAATTTTTAACCATAATCAATATCACAATTTTTTGTAACTATAACTGTGCATGAATATCATGGTAATTGAGAAACAGTGCTTAACTTCATTGTCATTTTGTTGTTACATGTAAACAGTGATGACTATAGTAATATTAGTAAATTATAATATAATACAAACTTTTCTGAATTAGAAAAATACCTATCAATGTGAGTGTCAAGCTTTAATGGACATTTTAACAATGCATGTTACATGCCTCTATGGATTATTTACAGGAATGACTACAACAACATAATGAATGATTACTGCATCTTAATTAAGAACTAAAAGTAAAAATGTTCAAAATTAAAAAAAGTTTTAAAACCTTGAAATGCTAAATTTTCTGTACTTAACAAAATAAAATGAGATATAACAAAAATCTGCTTTGTTAAACTGTCATTCTAAATATCAGTTTTCTTAAAATGATTGATAATATAAATATAAATTTATTAAAGTAAATATTTAAAATCTTGGCTGACAGTATTTAATTTTTAAAAAATAATACAAAAATATGATGAATATGCAAAGAAAAAGTTCCTGCTTTCGTTTTCTTTCCGTAGTTCACACTAGTGACAGTCAAAAAACAGAACTATCACTGGTGTGAACTATGGAAAGAAAATGAAAGCAAGAACTTTTTCTTTGCATATTCGTGATATTTTTATATTATTTTTTAAAATATATATTTATTATTTAAAAATTTTATGATAATCAAAACAATAAATTACCTTGATCAATATTTTCTATATCCATATCAACTTCTTCTATCTCATCACTTTTTAATCTTTTACTTTTCTCATACTTATTTGGAAATTTTCTTTTAATATAAGGCATTGATTCCTATCATTCAAAATTATCAAACATTTATACATTAGACATCAGACTAGTCTATTGAAAATGTATTGGCATTTTAAAAATTCATAATACAATGTATATTATGCATATATCGTATATTATAAATTCATTGTATTATCATAAATTTTGTTTTCTTCTTTTTGAAAATTACTATTTTTTATAGTAATATAGTAATATAAAAAGCTTTACACAAAAAATACAGTAGACTCTGTTTTAATGTAAGCAGAATTTGATTGCTGTTATCATTATGTACAGATGTATAGGCATTTTTACGCACTACTTTCTTGCTATTGGCTTTAAAATGTGGCTGATAACATGCAATTATTATCAGTCTTAACCAGTGCATTAAACATTAAATATTAATTTTTTAATCATTATTTTCTGGCAATACAATAATTTAAATTGTGACATTACACTAGCTATTGTTGATGTTGGTACAGACAATATGGGATGAATTACATATTAATTAATAATACTAATCATTTTTATAATTAATAAATCTTAAAGATTACTTTAAGAATAAATTATTTTAACTTGACTTTTTAATGTTAAAGTCAATGAAACCTAATTATTTTCTTCATTAACTTAGCTCTCAATGTTATCATTTAGATATTGTTACAAATTTTGATGGCTCCCAAAGTTTTTACAAAGAAATTACATTAAATGGAGTATGCAGTATTTTAAAATAATTTTCAAAAAACAAAACTTAATATAAATTTTATATATATATATACACACACACATCTTGATTTGGAGATACTATGTTAGGTGAACACAAAGCTGATGCACAGATTTGTATATTGAAATCTGAATGATATCCATTTGAGGAAATTTATTGTTATATTATTTATATAATTCATATATTTAATTTATTATTATTTACTTACATTTACAGAAATTTATAGTTTTAATATTTGACTATCTGCTTTTGCATCAACCTAGTGCCAAATTAAATAATTAAGCAATGCTATACTATATTCTCATTTATATAAAATAAACAATAATAAACATTTGTTAATCTGGCACCCATAATTCAAAATGTCTGGTTTCCATAGCTGATAATCTGGAATTGTCTAATAATAATCAGGATGCTAGTATAAGAATTTGTTTGGACTTGCTTTGTATTAAAGATCCAAGCAGAAATACTATACATGTCTAAAAAATAATTATTATAAGCACATGAATCATTATCAATGGTAATTTTGTACAGTAACATGTTCATTACATTTTTGCAAGTTTTTTAATCTTAGCAATGTTTAGTAATGCACTGTATCATCTTCAGACTGATTAAAGAGTGTGAGTAAACAAATTGGAAACATACAACAGCATGTTATTTATGTTATATACTCACTAGTACAAAACATACAGCAATATCTGCAATGTTCAAATTGCTTTTAACTTATCAAATTTTGTAAAAAATACAAAAATCACCTGATAAGCCAGCATTATTAATAATCATATACAACTCTGCTCCCATAGGTGCCAAATTAATAAACTTTTACCACAGGTTGTCTAAAAAAACTGAATTTTTGTTCTACAAATACAGTATAACTAGATGTGCAATTAGTTTTTATGGTCAAATTCAAAATTTTGAATATTATGTTATCAATCATTTGAACTGGTTCATAACAATCCTTTGTGTGGCGTGAAACATAAGGGCTATTTCGTGACCATCAGAAAATTGCTATGAAGCAATGTGCCAACGTTATGTTCTGCATAAAACTAAAGAAAACTTTTACCTAAAGGTTTAAGTTACTGAAACAAGCAGAACCATAACTAGAGTATGGCCAATGTGCCCCCGCCATAGGCGCTGATTTAATAAAGGCGCCAATGAGAAGGTTTCAAAATAGTATGTACTTGGAATTGATAACACAAAAAATTTTTTATATTTATAATTATGTAGTATTTAAATGTCATTAGATAATTTTTTACAATAGCATTTTTTAGAATAAAATTATTTTTTTTAATAATAAAAATTAAAAAGGCGCCATTTTTATTCTTGGCCATAGGCGTCCAAAATCCTAGTTATGGCTCTGGAAACAAGTATATGGAGATGATTACCTAAGCTGAACACATTTATGAGTGATTTAGTCAATTCAAAGATTGTCAGGAGTCAATTGAAAACAATCCGAAAATTAATCTTCTGAAGATGTCAACTACAGACAGTAACATTGATAAAATGCAACAAATATTAGGAAAGGATCCGAATGTGACCTGTAAAATGTTGTCAGAGGAGTTTGGAGTGTCAAAAGATTCTGTCCACATAATTTTACATAATCACTTGAACAAGCCTAAGGTATGTTCCCACTTTGTTCCACACTCACTCACTGAGGAACAAAAACAGGTGTGGTGATTCTGTAGCGATGCGTGATGGGTTCCGCGAACAGACCGACACAAAATAAAAGAAACGAATTAAATAAAATAAAATCCGGTTCCCTTTTATTATCGCCAGAAAGAATCGAAGCAGATTCTTTATGGATCCCAACTTCTCAAGTACAAACACTTGTACAGGCTTGACATCTATTACAACAAAATTATCACGTGCTATACGTGCCCCGACAATCAAGCGCGTGTAGATCTAAAAACTAGAACTTAACCTACTTATAACTATCGAAGGAAAGATTAGATAGGAGAGAAGATAGAACAAGACAGAAATACCCGGGGTTCCTTTCCTAACGTACGTATAATACTGGGGTGAGACACCACTCTTTGTGTTCGTCGTGACTCCTTTGGTTGTAAGCGTCCTTTCTTTTCCTTGCACTACGTGTCCTTTCTTGACTTTCCGTAACACACTCACTTCACGCACTCTCACGCTGCTCGAGGACGATCCTTTCTACCACCTTGCTCTCTCTCGTGCTGGTACAAGAATGAGTTCCCTTTCCTTCCTGCAAGACCCCCTGGGTCTTCCTCCTATTGTTCACCGGGCTTTTCTTCGAAATGGTAATCCCACCCCGAGGGTAAGCGGATTAGAAGGGAAAATTTAGAAAATAATCAAGATAAAGAACAAGAGTTTCTAAGACTAACTTATATTACATAGAAAACTATAAATTATATGGCCGATGGCCACACAGGCAAGCATTCATCATGTTCAGGACATCATCAAAATGGCTTGCTGCAATCCAAATTTTCTCAAAAATATTGTCACGGGAGATGAGACTTGGTTCTACCAATATGACCTGTTGATGAAACATCAAAGTGTCATGTGGAAATCATCAGATGAGCCCACACCAAAAAAACTTTTCCAAAAATCGGAGGGTCAAGACCATGCTCATCTGTTTTTTTATGATTCCAAAAGTATCATACAACAAAGAATTTGTTCCAAATGGCCAGAATGTTACCGGAGAATATTATTTGAGTATTTTGGAATGTTTTTGAAACCAAATTTTACACATTCAGCCAGAGTATCATACTCAAGGAAGCTGGACACTGCTGCGTAACAATGCACCCTTGCACAAGTTCACAAATTTTTGACTTGAAAAGGTATAGTAACCCTAGACCATCCACCATATTCTCCCAATCTGGCTCCCTATGACTATTATTTGTTCCAAAAACTTAAAATTCCAATGAAAGGGACTCATTACAAGAAAATTCCCGAGATTGAGGCTGCTGTGACTGCAGTACTGAACTAAGTGCCAAAACAGGAGCTGAAAAAGTCCTTTGAAATGCTCATTACTCGTTCTGAACCTTGTATTGCTGCAGAGGGATCTATTTCAAATAAATAAACATATTAATAAAAATATTTTTTTAAGATTTTTCTTCTTAGAGCAAAAGTTTGGTTTCTTTTTAGACAACCTGTGTATTATAATTATTAATTTAAATAGTTAAAATTTTAAAATAAAAAGAATTAAATAGAAGATTAAGATAACATTAAATGCACTTCAAACAAATATAATTCCAGAAGAATTCTTTATCTTTTTATCATCTCAAATAACTTATTTTAACATATGTTCTCTTCTTTGTATTTTACATTGAAATCTAATATTGCATTATTAATAATTATCAACAGTTTTAAACTAGATTAACTACTTCTCAATTAACTTAATTGATTATTCAACTAACTAGATTACTACTACTAGAAAAATTTGTTAACTATAAAATTCTAAACTTATTTGTGAAATCAGTTTTTAAAGCAAAAATATAAAATTTACAGAATAATATTTGAATAAAAGTTTGAATACAAACAATGTCTAGTATTTTTCTTGCTTAATGTCAGTAATATGTACCTGAAAATCAAACATTCTGCAAAACTCCCAATAGGTTTACTAAAGCATAATTAAACCACAATAAATTATCTCTATATAAGTAGCAAACTATGCTGTTCATATGTAAAATGCTTAAAACATCTTTCTAATAACTAAAACAATTAGAAAGTTTTTCTGGCATAGTAAACATTAGTATTGTGTTTTATTCAAAGACACATGGCAAGTTGAAATAAAACACAATACTAATGGTTACTATGCCAGAATTATAAAACAGGACACGGTTTGAAAAACAAATTAGAAAGTTGTTAACAAAGAGTTGCTTTGCATGCAGTTACATGAATAGTCTCCATGCTGTACTATAAACATTATGTTTACAATACAGTGGTACCAGTACCTCATAATTTGAATGACTCTAAAGTTAATTTTGAATGTTCTAGAGTTTGAATGCTAAATTCAAGAGAAATTTGATCTAAATTCAAACAATTCTATGTTCTAACTGTTGGTGCAGTGAAAAAATGCACTCCCTGTGTAAATGCCATCTGTTTTGCACCCAAGTTGTCTCTTGCTTTCACTGTGAAAGCATCTCTTGCATTATACTCATATGTTTTCAGTGTTTTTTCACTTTATTTTTGGTATTTGGTTATATATCTAACTTTTACCTATTAACCATGGCATCCAAGAAGAGTGTAGAAGCAATGAAGCCTAAGAGGAAGGTTGTAGTAACAACAATTGAGATTAAAAAAAAAAACTTATTGTGAAACATGAAAGTGGTACATCTGTAGTGGTCTGGTTGCCATATTTAAGATGCCAACATTGACCTCCAAAAGATTGCATGTTATTGAAAAGATGGAAAAACTCCAAGTATGAATCAATGAGAAACAATTAGTTGGTGATATCATCTGCAAGAGGATTATTAATGAAAAAGCCAAACAAGCTTTCTTAGTGACTTTAAGAAACAGGATGTCATTATTCCTTACTAAGGTAAAGTAAACGTAATTTTTGTTTTATTATGATACATAGTATTTGCATATCTTACTTGTTTTCATGTTTTAACTTATTATTTAGGATATTTAATTATGTTATTGATATTTTTATCTTCAATTATGTGTATTTGTTGTTCAAGTTTATTGATATGGGTATTGTTTAGGGTCTGGGAATGGATTAATTCACTTTCCAATATTTATAGTGGGAAAAATTGATTCAAACTTTGAACAATTCAGAGTTCAAACAGCCTCCTGGAATGAATTAAATTTGAAGTATGAGGCACTACTGTAGAGTGTAATACAAAATACTCAGCAATAAAAATTTGTTAGAAAAAAATGCAGAGAAAAATTTAATAATAATATACAAGACATAAATTGAAGCATATTATTAAATCTGAAATAGTAAAATAAAAATGATACTAGTCATATAATACTAATGATAAATATTACATACTGAATTTGTAGCATTAATATCCATTAGGTGATAAGGTTGTATAGATGGCATACCAATTTCTTCACATTCCTAAAGGGAAGAAAACTGATTTAGTACAGAAGTAATTTTTTATCTTAATACACTTGCATTTAATCATTTATGTTTACAATTGTTTTAACCCAGTGCTTACTTTTATGCATGCAACTTTTATGTTTACTCTCTAGAAGAGAAAAAAATAGATTTATATATTTTTAAAAAATTTTTAAATAAATAATAATTTATTTCCTATTTGATCACATCTGTAATGCTTTTTGAATTGTATATATGTTATCTGCATCATTACTCATAATGAGTGCTTGGCATAGCTACATACATCATTTCACAGTTGACATTTGAAACAAAAATGAGAATAATGAATTTTCTTTTTATTTATTATATTTTATGTTTAACACCTGTTTTACTTCTCAACTAAATTGGAGATAAATGCAGATATTAGTTAATGATTTGTCATTTTATTATTGTAATTTTTAAAGCTTTGTCTATTTCATAAGAGTAATGAACTATCCATTCATAAAATTTCACATTTGTACTGAAGTCATGCCCAGAATCTCTGAAAATACAAGACAGTGTATGTAAAGTTAAAACATTTCCAAGCAGATGGGAAAGTAATTTATATAAGAATGAAAAAATTATATTATTATTTACATTACTAACATTTTTTGTAATTAGAGACAGATTGAATTACAGCAGAGCCTCGGTTAACAAGCACCTCCTTGCATAATGAGAAAAAGAAATTGTAAAAATTTGACTCGCTTAATGAGCGATGTTTTGCATAATGAGTAACAGGGAGAGAGAAAATCCTGGATTGTGCACATGCTCCATCAGTCTATGTTTAGCACTCATTTCGCTAGCATCTTAGTGTCACTTGTGATCATACATTTTTTCAAACATGTATTCACACATATTATGTATAAACATCAACAATCATAGCCTGTTATATAATAAACATGCCATCTCATACTAAATTTAATGACCAATTCCAAATTAAATTTTAGAAATGTCTAAATTAAAAATTAATTATTTATAATTATTAAATTTAATACAAGATGGAANGTGATATTTTTATATTATTTTTTAAAATATATATTTATTATTTAAAAATTTTATGATAATCAAAACAATAAATTACCTTGATCAATATTTTCTATATCCATATCAACTTCTTCTATCTCATCACTTTTTAATCTTTTACTTTTCTCATACTTATTTGGAAATTTTCTTTTAATATAAGGCATTGATTCCTATCATTCAAAATTATCAAACATTTATACATTAGACATCAGACTAGTCTATTGAAAATGTATTGGCATTTTAAAAATTCATAATACAATGTATATTATGCATATATCGTATATTATAAATTCATTGTATTATCATAAATTTTGTTTTCTTCTTTTTGAAAATTACTATTTTTTATAGTAATATAGTAATATAAAAAGCTTTACACAAAAAATACAGTAGACTCTGTTTTAATGTAAGCAGAATTTGATTGCTGTTATCATTATGTACAGATGTATAGGCATTTTTACGCACTACTTTCTTGCTATTGGCTTTAAAATGTGGCTGATAACATGCAATTATTATCAGTCTTAACCAGTGCATTAAACATTAAATATTAATTTTTTAATCATTATTTTCTGGCAATACAATAATTTAAATTGTGACATTACACTAGCTATTGTTGATGTTGGTACAGACAATATGGGATGAATTACATATTAATTAATAATACTAATCATTTTTATAATTAATAAATCTTAAAGATTACTTTAAGAATAAATTATTTTAACTTGACTTTTTAATGTTAAAGTCAATGAAACCTAATTATTTTCTTCATTAACTTAGCTCTCAATGTTATCATTTAGATATTGTTACAAATTTTGATGGCTCCCAAAGTTTTTACAAAGAAATTACATTAAATGGAGTATGCAGTATTTTAAAATAATTTTCAAAAAACAAAACTTAATATAAATTTTATATATATATATACACACACACATCTTGATTTGGAGATACTATGTTAGGTGAACACAAAGCTGATGCACAGATTTGTATATTGAAATCTGAATGATATCCATTTGAGGAAATTTATTGTTATATTATTTATATAATTCATATATTTAATTTATTATTATTTACTTACATTTACAGAAATTTATAGTTTTAATATTTGACTATCTGCTTTTGCATCAACCTAGTGCCAAATTAAATAATTAAGCAATGCTATACTATATTCTCATTTATATAAAATAAACAATAATAAACATTTGTTAATCTGGCACCCATAATTCAAAATGTCTGGTTTCCATAGCTGATAATCTGGAATTGTCTAATAATAATCAGGATGCTAGTATAAGAATTTGTTTGGACTTGCTTTGTATTAAAGATCCAAGCAGAAATACTATACATGTCTAAAAAATAATTATTATAAGCACATGAATCATTATCAATGGTAATTTTGTACAGTAACATGTTCATTACATTTTTGCAAGTTTTTTAATCTTAGCAATGTTTAGTAATGCACTGTATCATCTTCAGACTGATTAAAGAGTGTGAGTAAACAAATTGGAAACATACAACAGCATGTTATTTATGTTATATACTCACTAGTACAAAACATACAGCAATATCTGCAATGTTCAAATTGCTTTTAACTTATCAAATTTTGTAAAAAATACAAAAATCACCTGATAAGCCAGCATTATTAATAATCATATACAACTCTGCTCCCATAGGTGCCAAATTAATAAACTTTTACCACAGGTTGTCTAAAAAAACTGAATTTTTGTTCTACAAATACAGTATAACTAGATGTGCAATTAGTTTTTATGGTCAAATTCAAAATTTTGAATATTATGTTATCAATCATTTGAACTGGTTCATAACAATCCTTTGTGTGGCGTGAAACATAAGGGCTATTTCGTGACCATCAGAAAATTGCTATGAAGCAATGTGCCAACGTTATGTTCTGCATAAAACTAAAGAAAACTTTTACCTAAAGGTTTAAGTTACTGAAACAAGCAGAACCATAACTAGAGTATGGCCAATGTGCCCCCGCCATAGGCGCTGATTTAATAAAGGCGCCAATGAGAAGGTTTCAAAATAGTATGTACTTGGAATTGATAACACAAAAAATTTTTTATATTTATAATTATGTAGTATTTAAATGTCATTAGATAATTTTTTACAATAGCATTTTTTAGAATAAAATTATTTTTTTTAATAATAAAAATTAAAAAGGCGCCATTTTTATTCTTGGCCATAGGCATCCAAAATCCTAGTTATGGCTCTGGAAACAAGTATATGGAGATGATTACCTAAGCTGAACACATTTATGAGTGATTTAGTCAATTCAAAGATTGTCAGGAGTCAATTGAAAACAATCCTAAAATTAATCTTCTGAAGATGTCAACTACAGACAGTAACATTGATAAAATGCAACAAATATTAGGAAAGGATCCGAATGTGACCTGTAAAATGTTGTCAGAGGAGTTTGGAGTGTCAAAAGATTCTGTCCACATAATTTTACATAATCACTTGAACAAGCCTAAGGTATGTTCCCACTTTGTTCCACACTCACTCACTGAGGAACAAAAACAGGTGTGGTGATTCTGTAGCGATGCGTGATGGGTTCCGCGAACAGACCGACACAAAATAAAAGAAACGAATTAAATAAAATAAAATCCGGTTCCCTTTTATTATCGCCAGAAAGAATCGAAGCAGATTCTTTATGGATCCCAACTTCTCAAGTACAAACACTTGTATAGGCTTGCCGTCTATTACAACAAAATTATCACGTGCTATACGTGCCCCGACAATCAAGCGCGTGTAGATCTAAAAACTAGAACTTAACCTACTTATAACTATCGAAAGAAAGATTAGATAGGAGAGAAGATAGAACAAGACAGAAATACCCGGGGTTCCTTTCCTAACGTACGTATAATACTGGGGTGAGACACCACTCTTTGTGTTCGTCGTGACTCCTTTGGTTGTAAGCGTCCTTTCTTTTCCTTGCACTACGTGTCCTTTCTTGACTTTCCGTAACACACTCACTTCACGCACTCTCACGCTGCTCGAGGACGATCCTTTCTACCACCTTGCTCTCTCTCGTGCTGGTACAAGAATGAGTTCCCTTTCCTTCCTGCAAGACCCCCTGGGTCTTCCTCCTATTGTTCACCGGGCTTTTCTTCGAAATGGTAATCCCACCCCGAGGGTAAGCGGATTAGAAGGGAAAATTTAGAAAATAATCAAGATAAAGAACAAAAGAGTTTCTAAGACTAACTTATATTACATAGAAAACTATAAATTATATGGCCGATGGCCACA
>NW_019385348.1:192872-210707 GCF_000671375.1 Centruroides sculpturatus | reverse complement strand
TCTCCGAATTTACTTGTCACTAGGCTAAACCACAAATAACCATTCCCAGTTCTGTATTTTATTTATAAATGCATTTTTAATAATATATGATTAATAAGAATCTATTTTAAGCTTACAAACAAATAAATTTTAGTTTTTAATATAGTACAGGAAAAAAAGTAATCTAAATTTACGAATACATGTATACATACTTGTAAATATACATGTTTACAATTTGGCAATGTTTACAGTACATCGTGGACTCTATTTGTGAATGTGGTTTGCTCTAAGACATTATAAAATATGATGATTTTGTAAGGTTAATTAAATAATGAATACAGTTATTAAAATTATTTTGCAATAGTATAAAATAAACTAATTTATGTTAAATTTACCAATAACGAGTGGCGCTTACAATGACGCCAAACAGTAGATATTGGAACTATCATGGAAAATGCCAATATTGAGCTCTTAAAGACCACTAAATAAGATGACAACACAGGGTCACAGATGTTTTCATATTACGTTCTCTACAATTTATGATGATTATAACAACATTTACTGTAAATGTATGTATTCTAATATGATTTTATGTGCTTTTAACACTTTTCTAGTGATATTACGATTTCAATATTTGTGGCGGACAGACAAAGTCGAATAAAATGACTTAAACTTGATTTTTATTTTTCCATATACTTTTTGACAAACGACGTATAATCGAGAACAACGTAACTCAAGGTATACCTGTACTCCCCTGCACAGCTGCAAACCCCTACTACCCACCATTTTAAATACAACCATAAACCTTCTAACCTTCTATCCAAAATTTAAATCATTAGATATATAAGTGCAACAAATCTTGCCATTCTTTTGGTTGCTCTAGTTTTTGTAAACCCCCTCTATACCAAACCAAATTTAAATATGTATTCAGATCAAAAAGGAGCTAGAGCAACAGATGGATTCTGCGGTATTTCTGAATTCCCTGACTTTCCAGGTCTGTACAGACCCTGCAACTGTTGAGGATAACTGCAAAATGACAATTTTGTTTTATGATTTAGTTTCATTTGTGTTTTATTTATAAAATAATATTATTAATTAATGTATAATAATAATTGTAATCATAAATGTTAAAATAAACTAAAAAAAATCCTAAATAAAGAAAATTTTAATACTGATAATAACCAATGACACAATTCTAAAGTCAATGAGCAATTATTTATTGTGACATTGTCACAATGCCAGGCTGCAATTTTTTATTATATTTTCAAATTATTTTAATTTAAAATATATGCTCTTCTCCTCAAATTAGTACTGTAGTTGAATTATGAGTGCTAAGGTGGCTTTTCTTTTTTGCTAGACTTATTATATCTGATGTATCCTGTTAACTTTCCCACTTACAATTTGTGGACCATCCCATCGTGTAAAACTCTACTGTAAATTAAAACAATTTTCTTATGTCCCTTTCATTTTAACGATGCACTAACTTCACTTCATCATACTGCTTGTTCCAAAGGTTCTTTCTATTGTTCTTACCGTAATCAAGATCATGGTTTCTGAAATTTTATAATCTTAACACAGCACTGTGTCATGTATACTGGGGTACTTTTCCAACACTATGTACCATGCTGTCATGTTTGCAGCAAGTTCAAAACTTTTTACATCTATGTTGTTTGTTTCCCCTTTGTAAATCATTTCTAATTTAATCATTATTTTAGCTTATACCTGTTAATCAATAATTGCCATCCATATTTTATCTAATGTCACAACTCCTGCATTTCTCATAATCCATGTAAGTTTCCTAATGATCTTTTACAATTTAGTAACATTACAATAAATTTATGCTAACTTGTATACATTATGCTAACCTGTATGTAATTTTCCCTGTATAGTTGTAACACAAGAGTTAAGGGACATAATTGTCCAAAATGCATACTCAAAGAAATAAAAAGTTTTTCTAAAGTTTGTCCTCCTTTTTATTGATGGTATAATAAGTCTAGCGAAAAAGAAAAGCCATCTTAGTGCTCGTATAATTCAACACAAGACTAGACAAAAAGTGTATCACATAGTACGGTAGTGTCTTGCCCCTGTACATCACACTCTTCCATTAGTGATGGAGTCATGCCAGTCATCTATCTAACTCCTTTCAGGGAAAAATTTTTTAACTGAAATAACAGTTTGCATCAGAAGTTCATATATACTTAATCAGGGCATCTTTCACCTAAGCTTTCTATATCTAATCTTGACTTTCATGTATCTAATCTTGTTCTCTAATTAAGAAAAGACAGACATACAGACGACAGTGGAAATTTATAGGTCCACAATTTTTTCAAATTGCAACCCAATTATTCATCTTCTATTTATTGTAGTAAATGAAAATAGAAAAAAAATCAGCAATTGGCTTCTAAATGCACTGCTTGATAATTGCTAGAAGCAACAACATTTTTTGGCAAATTATTAGTGAATATAGTCAAGAAAGAACTACATACTATATATAAGTAGAGTCACTACTTCTTTATTGACATGAAATATCTTCAATATTGACAATATCTTCTTTATTGTCATGAAATGGCAGGCATTTTCTGTTATAGAAAGAAGCAGGACAATAAAAACAAGAAATGTGCATATAAAAATCATACCTCAAGTTTTCCAATCATATGCATTCAAATGATGTCTTTGTGGAAAATGAAACCGATACATATTTGCTTTCAATTGAAATATTCTACTAAAAAATGATGTTATCATCTTCAAATCTCTATCATATTATTCCTACAGAAATTTTGTGCAGTGAGAACAAATGTTGATTTATACTTTTTATGCAAATTGTAGGAATTGTATAACAGTGCCATCTGCAGATTGATTCAAGCAATTGCGTTGTCTACTGGGTGACATTTCGTGGAAATGACATCACTATTCCTTATATAAACATCCTACGAAACCTGATAAAGCTATACCAACTGCCGTATAATATCAGGCTATATATTAAAAATAATAATTATGAATTACCGATTAATTTGACCCTAGAGGGAGACATTAGGTGCCTTCTTGTATTAAGTTTAATTATAATTTAATTAAATCATTTATTTTTGCCAATATATAGCCCAATATTATATGGTAGTTGGTATGGTCTTCACTATTCCTTAGCAATTGTCAAGCAGTGTAGTTCTCTCAAAATTATTATATGTTATACTAACACTAATTTTGTATTATAGACTACATCAGAGCAGAAATTACTAAAAATTTATCAGTTTTAAGTAAAAAAGTTCAATAGGAGTATTTAATGATATCAATTAAAATATGGATTGTTGTGCAAAAATGAACAGGAGAAAACTTAAGACAAGGCATATGTATGTTGGCATATCTTTAGTGGTTTCCAGAAAAATTATGATGGCAGATAAGTATGTGCAGCAAAAAGAATTTTCATGTTTTTTAAAGATGCTTTTGTTTTAGACAAAAGAAAAACTGCTATATGAGTATACAATTGCAATTTAAAAACAAGAAACAACCTACATCCATTTTCAAACTCACTTTTAAGCATATAAACACTCAAAAGCTGGAACAGTTGATTAAAAACACTGCACACCACTCATACTTATCCCAGCACATAAAATTTAATAGAAACACAAACATTTTCAGCCATTTTAAGGTGTCTTCATCAGAAAAGAGAATCATTTTTTACATCAAACAAGTTACAAAACTATTTAAAAACAGAACATTCCATATGTGCAATGAAGTAGTTTACAAATTATTTGAAATGTGATTAAATGCTATTTCCAAAAATTTTAAATGACTCCAATATAAAATTAGATATATAAAATAAAGTATTATAAAATAATATATAAATAATAAATTAAAAATGAAAATATTAACAACACTAAAATAAGTACCTGACTATTAGCACAGATTACAAAGTCTTCATTATGTGGCCAGATGAGGTTTCAAAAAATTTAAAGTTTTAAACATGAATTTTCTATGGTGTGGGTTACTCACAGGCTACACAACTACACAACTTTTCTTTAATCTGACAATAGTCAGATTAAAGAAAAGTTGTGTTTCTAATAAAGTGTGAAAAAGATGGACAATACTTTTCACAGAAATCTAATAAAAAAATATCTCTTGAACTAAGTGTCTTCTTAATAAACAGCTTTGTTTACATGCATAAAGTACAAATTATGCAGACTCCTGAATAAAATGATCAACCATATCATCATTCATATCAAGATAGTACAGGATGAGTGAATTTTTTTTACCAAGATGTATAAAATGCATGTTTTTATACACAATAAAACCTATGGGATAAGGTATTGATCAGAAAAAGTCAATTTAGAATTAAAAATTGGAATTTAATATCTATCAAAAGTTACTTGTAGTCTGGAACTACATGAAATATATTCACACAAAAATGGATCACAAAATTCTATTTTCTTTTTTTATCATCATCATAAACATATGGTGGTAAATTCAATAGAATTCAGATCCTGGTGTCCTTGCAAAAAGTTTCTTATCTCCCTACATAAAATGACATCCAGTATGAAGTACAAAGAATATACAGCCTGGAAGACACCTGTGCAGGTAGTAACATTCACAATTTTGTGCAAGTTATGTGTGTCCCAAGGACATACATAATTTGCACATAGTTGTGAATATTGCATGCCTAGTTTTCAAGAGAAAAAATGCCGACATCTCACTGATGTCACATGACTAAACTTGTAGGTAAAATTTGCAGGAAAATTGCATAGGCATAAAACTTGCAAGCATTGCACATAATGAGAACAATCTGACACAACAACAATTTAAATAAATACAGTGGAACCTCGTTTAATGAGTATTTCTCATAACGAGCAAAACAAATTGTAAAAATTTGACTTGCTTAATTAATGAGCGATGTTTCGCATAATGAGTGACAAGGAAAGGGGAAATTCCAAATTGTGTGCATGCTCCATCATGTGTTTAGCACTCATTCCACTAGCATCTTAGTGTCGCTCATGATCACACATTTTTCCAAACTTGTGTTCATACATATTATGTATAAACATCGACAATCATAACCCATTATATAATAAATACTCCATCTCGTACTAAATTTAATGACCAATTCCAAATTAAATTTTAGAAATGTCTAAATTAAAAATTAATTATTTATAATTATTAAATTTAATACAAGATGGCAGCATAACTGCCTACCTCTAGTCAAATTAATTAATTTCTAATATTTAATTATAGCCTTTACATAGCCCAAGAATTTGGTATATCATTTGGCATCTTTGTCAGACATATTATCTGTGATTTTTTTGTTTTCTGCAAATCGAATTCGCATTTCAGGTTGGTTCATTCCATGCCAGAAGAAAAGATGATGATGATTCATGCTTCTTAACAATGTATATTGTGTAATTTTCTTTAAATAAATGTTATACATAAAATATTTGAGTATTTTTTCGGCATGGAATGCATTATCATACTTTACATTAATTTCTATGGGGAAAACTGTTTTGCTTAACGATTGTTTCACATTACGAGTAAGATTCTGGAATGAATTATACTTGTTAAGCGAAGTTCCACTGTATTTGTATTTTTGTAAGGCACACAAAATGATATATTTGAAGAGTCATAAGTATTGTTCATGAGCATTGACTTATAATACAGGGTTATTCCTAATTTAGGACCTCTGCAACAAATTCTGTGTTACAACAGATCTCATAGAGAGGAACATTTTATATGCAATAACCCATGTTCCCTGACATGTTTTTTAGGAGGTATGTGATACCTGTCAGAAGCATACTGTGCATAATGAGTGTGATAAGTGTTCCATTTTTTTGCCTTACATTTTATAGGTTGCTTCAAAAAGTAATCAAGGATGGATATCTATGATTTGGCTGAGCTCACTGACATATATTTTATAGGGAGACTAAAGGAAATGAGCAAGCTCTCTGCATTTACCAACAGCAGTTTCCAAACAAACACCACCCATATCACACAACATTTGCTCAATTGCAACAATACCTTTGAGAAATGAGTTTAGGGTGGACACTTTAAACACTATTTGTGAACCATCTGCAAGTGTAATAAATGCATATTTCATGTCATTACTTCCCTTTCATTATGGTATTACCTGTCACCTATGACCTGTCTACATAGTCACATAGCTCCTAAACAACATATCAGGGAACATGGATTGTTGCAAATAAAATTTTTCTCTCTGCAAGATATATTGTGCCAGAGTTTGTTACAGAGGACCTGCTATAGGTACCGGCTATAGGTTCCTTATATCAAAATGTTCAAAATTTCATCCTCTACAATCCCCCAAATTTTTAAAACGTCATTCTGATACACCCTGTATAAATATTCATTGCATTTCTGATATTATAAACTAATCATAAGTTAGAGACTAATTTTTAAAATTATATTTGGCTTATGAATGTCATTTAAATCTATTCCAAAAGATAATAAAGAAATATACATTACAGTTAAAAATTAAGCATTTCTGCTGAGAATATGACACCAATATAATCTCTTCCCAGTTACAAATAAGTTAATGTAGCAATTCAATAAAGAATTCAGAAGACTTATTCAAATATAATTTTGTTTATTTAATTTAAAATGCTCTTAAAAAAAAAATAAAGTTATCAATAGATATTATATTTTCTATAGTTATCTTGCAACAGTATGACAGCAAAATATGATCATCTATATTTTTTACATGTAAAGAATAGTAATGATAATACAGCTTATCATTTATCTTTACTTAGAAATATATTTTTGTAATATTTTTATAAATATTTATTCAATATTTGTAATATTATTGTTTAAATTTTATTTATATACTTTGGCTTTTTTAAAATATGATGCTAAATAGTATTTGTGACAAATAGCTAATGTATTTTAAACATTAAAAGTTTATATGTTTCACAAACTGCTTATGTATTGTTTCAAAACTTTTATGATTACTGCTTCAAAAATTTGTTCTTTAATTTAAACTAATTTTTCAAACATCACAAAATTTTAATCTTGTATATTTTAAATTTAAACTTACATCTTCAAATCCAGGAGGAACAGGAACATTGAATCCAGGATATTCAAAAATTTTTTCAGAATCATATTTTACTGTAAAAGTAAATTTGTATGCATTATACATACTGTCATATTTTTATAATTGTAAATTACTGTTAAAAGAACATGTATATCTATTTCTTCATGAATACATTTGGATTCATAAATAATTTGATTGAATTTATGTCACTGTTACCATTGTTTCTAACTAAATCTTTGCAGCAATTCATTAAATGGTCTTTATTTTTTAAACATATCAATGAATCATATGAAATTCCAAACTTGAAAGTAAAAAGTATCTGGGGTCTAAAATTAGAACTACATATTGTTATAATATTACTATCATGTTTGTCAATTCAGTTTACATATACAATAGATACATACAGTGGTGATATTCGAAATATTTAACAAAGGGTTCGCTAACAGAAAATTTTTCCTTAATTTTTTTTCGCTCAAATGGTGCATCGGAAGGCTCTAGTTTAGTAGTGTTACAGAGTATAATACGTATATTTTAATATATTTTTTTAAAAGAATCAAACCATTGAGAAATGTTACACGTGTTTAACAAGGTTCGGAAAACTTTGAAAATGTTAACAACGGGTTCGGCCGAACCTGTGCGAACCCGCTAAATATCACCACTGGATACATACATTGACATTCTACCTATTTCATTGTTTAAGATTTTTCTTTTGAATAAAAATGTAGTTATTATTTATTATTTTTAATGAACTATATAAATAATAATACAGATAGTGTTGCATAGTGCCAAAATCGCTACTTAGTGATATTTTTATTAAAGTGGCAATAAAAATATAATATTGGTGATAGCAACTGTCAAGAAAACCCTAGTCTGTTTATTTTGACATTCAGCATAAAATTGAATCATAAAGCACACTTTGGGAAAAACAGTAGAATGTCAAGTTCATGTGTGATGGGCATCTTGTGCACCACACATTAGCAATTTCATGACATCATGAGCCAAATTTGGGCAGAAAGGTAGGTAGTGATGTTGCAAATCGAAGACAGTCTTCATACAATGCTACTCAGTATTTCTAAATTGGGGATTTTTTATTGGCTGACAAAAAATTTTGGGAATTTTTTGGGAATTACTTTTTCACTTTGATCTTTTTTCAGTAGAATAAGACAAAAATTTTAACATGACAGAATGTATAAAATACTGTTTAAACATTGTGATCAAATGTGTTATTCAGAATTATTTATTAAAAAAATTATTCAAAAATTATTCCTATTGCTAACAAGATGAACAGGCATTCGGGTCTCAAATTCAAACAAAACATGGTGAGCATGTAGCCTTAAACACTAACAGCTCCTTGTCCAAATAATAGGATCCATAGACCTTATAAGTCTATGGAAGTTTCACTTCTCTTTGTAATAGCAATAGCTGAGTGGATAAAATGCTACGCACTGAGGTTTGGACCTTCAAAATTTTAGTTTAGTTTTCTTTTTTATGTGTAACTAGAATAACTAGAACTTAAATAGAAATTTTTTCTTCATATTTATTTTCATATACTTTTTGCTTGTGATTAAATACTATGTGCTCACAAGTGAATAAGCTTCAGACATTACTGTACATGGATGAAAAGACAAGTGATGTGAAAATAGCAGGGCCGTCCTTAAGCCGATTGCTCCCATTTGTGCCCTGTGCCTAAGAGGATCCTGCACTAGAGTGTAATAGCATAATTTGTCAAGTATATACAACAACACAAAGTAAAAAGGGAACTTTGGATGTAATATGTTCACGAATTTCTCCAAAAGCAGTGGTGAAGCTGCCTTTTGCCACCGCAATGGGGTGGAAATTGTACCCAACATTTTATTATAGGAAAAAAGGGATTAAAACACAAACAAAAAATAATAAAACCACCCAATCAGATGTTTCCTTGGCTATTTATAGATTTTTAGACCTACTTAGGCCTGACTTTAATAGACTGGCTGCACGTAGTCTTTGTGATAAAAGACCATGGATTGCAGGAAAACTTGCTAACACATTGTGATGGCTTAGATTTGATGAAATTCCCTGACTGCACTCAATATACCTATATTTAGAATCAAGTATTCAAATTTTACAAAAGGGGTTGGAACAGAGCATCAGTTTCCTCCATACTGTTAAAAATCTTTTTCTTTAACATGGCAACTGAGTAAATTTTCTAGAGGTCATAAGATGTTTGTTTCCATTGCAGAGTCAGAGTATCCCTTCAGTTGAGTGTAAATACAGTTGAATGGACCTTATAGACCTTATCTTACTACAAGCTGACTAATTTTGTATGATGGATCTCATAAATGAGGTAAGTTTTAGTGACCAAGATATAAACCATATCTGAAATATGAAGTCACTGACTGATTTTCAAAAGATTACTATAAAGAGCAATATAAAAATAAATTAATATTTTTAATAAATCATTTCACAGTCACTAAAGCAAGTGGTGTTGTGACTGTACTTTTCAGAAGTGATATACAAATTATGTTTGTTACTTGTAGGCTTATATGTATGCAATTTTATATTAAAGTGTAGCTTACACCTGTTTGGTCTATTAACTCAGACGCATTTTTTAAGCACACATTTTGATACGTGGGACCCACAAAAATTGTTCCCAATTGAGCCCTCGACCTCCTAAGGCCAACCCTAGAAAATAGGGTAGCATAGCCACAGTGCTTTATTTATCCGTTAATGTTATGAACAACTTCCTCATGTGCTCATATTTGTTACATTTCAAATATTACAATACCACCATATCTGAAAATAAATGTGAAGAAACAAGTGATTATTTATTATGAGATCATCACAATACCAAGCTGAAATTTTTACTCATATTTTTAATTTATTTCATTTAAAATATATGTTCTCCACCTCAAATTAATATCTTGCCATTTCCTTTAACAATAGACTTGTGCTGGTCATTTAATAAATGATAATAGAACTGTTTTCAGAGAAAAATTTTTGAATTGAAACAACATGACTTCTGTTGAAAACCAGAAGTTCATATATAGTCAATCAGGGTCTCCTGCCCCTAAGGTTTCCATATCTGGTTTCGGATTTCATCTAGTTAATTCTGTTCTTCAGATTAAGGAAAAACAGATAGATGGATAAACGGCAAAACAGACAACAGTGGGAATTTATAAGTCTACAATTTTTTTCAAATTGAAGCCCAATAAAAGTTTTATTTAAAAATGTAAAATAATTAAATGTAGAGACTTGTTTTTGCTAAGTGGAAACTGATGTCACAATCTTGTTTTATAAGTTTTAAACATGAGGAATAATACTGGTAATAGTAATAATAATGCTAATGTTGCAGTAAAATGTTAAAATAATAATGTTACACATAAAAAAAAAATAAACTAAAATTTTGAACCTACATCATCTAGCTCTAGTATCTAGCATCTTAACATGTTACTTTTGCTTTGCAGACACCAAACCAATAAAGCTACCAGCACCTGCATTAATTAGTAAGTAAAACTGATGGTGACAAATAATTTGAAGTGATAAAAAAATTTCAAACTGGCAAAATGGTTGACATTATTTTTAAATTTTCTGGAATGACCTCTATAACATGACTTTCCTTATAATATTTTAGCAGAAAATATTATGTTAATTCAGTGATAATTTTCCTAAATATTTTTATTTGAATAAAAAATTGTGATCAGGTACTGTACAGTATTTATGTATATCACAGTAAAGAGAAGTTAATATTTTTTAGTAGTAATAATCAGTAATTTTGTACTTGCTAAAGAACAGGTATTTCTGTGCTGTGTACATATATCACATGCCTTTGCATAGTACTGTAAAAACATCCTGTGTCAGGTATTGGAAAGATTAAGATGAAAAGTATTATTTTGAACTTTTATAAAATTAATTACAAAAGCACTGAAGAGGAACAGGGCTTTTAAAAATGCTAAATCCAAACTGCATTTGTAAGAATAATGAGAATAGAGATTCCTCAGGAAGGCATATGTTGTTGAAATTAATGAAAAAATGTGTTCTTGTACATGTGTGTTAATAAATTTATAAATTTACATAGGCTTCTTTTTACATAGATCCATGAAAAAAAGACAAGTGTAAACAACAAAATGAATTTATTACCAAAAGTTAGGTACAAACATGGCTACTTTTCGACATAATCACCTTGAAGATTGAGGAATTTGTCATATCTGTGGACAAGCTTTTCCATTCCCTTGTCATAGAATGTTGCCGCCAATGACTTGAGATGGGCCCTAATGTTGTTTGAAGATCATCATTAGTCTTGAACCTCTGCCCTCCTAGCCACTTTTTCTGTACAGGAAAGAGGTGGAAGTCACTTGGTGCTAAATCAGGGCTATACACTGGATGGTGAAGACTTCCACCCAGCTTGGAACTTTTTAATGTGTGAAGACTTCCACCTCTTTCCTGAACTGAAAATGTGGCTAGCAGGGCAGAGATTTGAGACTGATGAACTAATGACAATCTTCAGAACAACGTTAAGGCCATCTCAAATCACTGGCAGCAACATTCTATGAAAAGGGGATGGAAAAGCTTGTGCACAGATATGACAAATTTCTTAATCTTCATGGTGATTATGTCGAAAAGTAACCATGTTTGTACCTAACTTTTGGTAATAAATTCATTTTGTTATTTATACTTGTCTTTGTTTTATGGACCATCAAAGCTCGAAAAAACTGCCCTCATAGAATAAATTTCTAAAATGTTTCATTTCTTTTTCTACATAATTAACTTTTAGAAATGAACACTTTAAATATTTTTATTAATATTTAATATATCATATATATAATTTGTACTTCATTTATTTATTATTTGATAACTCAATTATAACAACAAATATTAAGATTCATTAAAAAATATATTATCACATGTATATAGAGTTTTAGTTCTTGTGGAATACTTCAACATATAATTTTAAAGTTAAAAGTGAGCATAATGTCATCACTCAGTTATTTAGTGGATTTTAAATTATTATTATAATTTTACAATTNGGTACAAATATATATATATATATATATATAATATTTACCTTCACAATTTTCAGAGTCACTTCCATTTTGAATATTTTCTTCATATAATTTAACTGTAAATATATCAATCATAAGATGTCACAAATTAATTTTCATGAAACAATTATAATAATTTCAATATTTTAATAAATGTCAAACTGAAATATATCAATAATAATTTTACATAAATACAGTATGGTCTTTTATATGGAATTATGCATCAGCAGGTATTGCATAAATTTGTGCTCCAACCCAAAAAGTCACAGAACTGTAAATGGTTGCATAAGTGCTTTATGTAACATTTACAATTAATATAAAAATGTCAGAATGTGTTTGACACAATCCTCCCATTTTTATTAAGTAGTATCAAAAGTTTTAGTTTTACAGTACTTTTACACAACTTGCATATTATACATACTAAATTTTTACTGCTTTCTTCATGAGAATCTTCTATTTTTGTTTCACCTTAATGATTTTTTCTCAAAGCTGTAAAAAATTTCTTCTAATTTTAATATCATTAAGTTTGCTCACAATAAATTTAATAATAAAAATAGTCAGCATGTACATTAATAATCATAGTTATCCTTGTGTATCCATGGATTAACCTAACCATTCACCATCCATCTGTGAAAACACAAATCCACATATGTCAATCCCATGTAAAACAAGACACTACTGTAAAAAATTGCACAGATTAATATTCTGTTCAAGATATTACAAATGTATTTTTTTTTTTTTTTTGTACATGAGTCTAATTAATATGTGAATATGACATGTATCTGTTAAGACAATTACATATAAGATTACAAATAAAGGTTAATGTTACCTATGATAGCAAAATATGGTGGCACTTCCAGTAATCTTGAATATGGTTATCTAGTGACGAAGTTTGTAGCGGGCACTGTGAAACGAATATTCGCAAATTATGTAAATTATTTTTTGCTAATGTGGTTTTTTTCATATCGTGTCATTCTAAGATACTGAAACTTCGAAGATACAGAAGATTTTGTTTTATAAGTTAAGTAACATTTTCATATTGAGTTTAATTTATAGAAATTAATTTAGAGAATAACTAAATAATTAATTTAAGTATTTGTTTGAAAAAATAATTAATAATGACTAATTTTGATATTGAATCCAATGATTTCTGGAGGAAGTGCACCGGCTGTCAATTTTATCAATTGCTTGAGTCTGACTATTCAGAAACAGGTTTAGAGCCTAGAATAGATAGTGGTTTTAAATTTGCAGTGACGTTGGGCCTATAACATACTGAGGAAGTTTGCAGTAAATGTGCTAAAACATGCAAATTGTATTATCGAACCAATAGAAATTCCTGTGTGATGTGTTGCCAAAAATGCTGGTGTAATAATTCAGCTTTTGAAGGAACGTTTAAAAACAAATGTGGCAATATTTCGTGGGCATGTATATTGACATTTATATGGCACTATCTTGGTTTGGAGTGTATGACAACAAATTCAGTGTTAGCAGCAGGAATTTCAAAAAAAGCAGCTATCAATTGGTCAAATCACATACGTTTTGTAATGCTTGTATCTTTACATAATCTGACATCCTTTAAAATTGGTGGACCTAACAAAACAGTGGAAATAGATGAAACTGTAATCTGTAAATGTAAATATGAAAAAGGGCATAAAATGAAAAGTACAAAATGGGTGATCGACAGTATATGCAGGGAAGACAAAAGTTGTTTTATATGCCAGGTAAATGACAGATCTTTAAACAACTCTTAATTGGATTATATCCAAATATGTAAATTCTGGTAGTGTAATATTGACAGACAAATGGAAAGCATATAATCACATAGATGATTCGGATGGAATTGAAATCACTCACAAAACAGTAAATCACTCAGAAAATTTTGTAAACCATATACTGGAGTTCATACACAAAACAGTGAAAGACTGTGAGGATATTTAAAAATCAAAAAGAATTTGCCAAAGCATTATACAGAAGATCTGTCAGACACCTATATGCATGCCTTTATGTATAAAAAATTTCAAAAATGGCCATTAAAAACTCCAGGAGTGAGATTCCATATTTTTATTAAGCACTTAAGCATGATATATCCTGGTTCCGGAAAACCACCCGCGTGGAAAGAACCCGAGACTGTTCCTGCTGCTCCAGCATCTAATCCTAAGATGAAAGTAAAAACAAAAACAGAAAAAAAAGCAATAAAACAGATAAAATTGTTAAAAGGAATGAAAAAAACGTACATCTTTATGTACTGGTGAGTCATCTTCGCTAGAAAGAAAACATCAGAAAAAGGAAAATTCTCATCAATAAAGTAAGTAATTTGATTTTGCTCGATTTTTTTTTAAATTTAGAATAATTAATATCGCAAATTTCCTAAAATCAAATATTTAAAATTAATAATTTGTAAATCGTTATTTCGATTGCCATCTTGTTTGCACAGATGCATGCGCAAATAAGATGGCGACCGGAAGTGCCGCCATATTTCAATACCATAGGTAACATTAACCCAAATAAAATGGTAATATTTGAACTATTGTTATATTATAATTTATTCTTTAATACTTTTTCACCAAAATTTTATGGATATCACAACTGAAATTTTGAGAATTTTACAATGAAGTTTAATTAGAAATTACTTGATGATAACTGCATAGATATTAAAAAAAATAAACCTGAATAATTTAAATTCAAACACTATTGTTTTATGTAACAATTCAAATTTCATTTATAAAAATGTTCATGTACTTACCTTTTCCCTGACAGTCATACATTGATAATTCTGAATTATAAATCTCAGCTTCTTTCAACCAACCTGGAGGATAACCCAAGATTCTCATCTTGTATATGTACTGAGGTAACTGATCATCTTTTAAAGCTAAGGCATCTCTCAGTTCCTTGCTATAGGAAAAATTGATTATATATATATAATATTTACTGTTTTTAATATAAAATAATAGCTAACTCAACTTACTGGATTCTATTAAGAATAATAAGGTTTATTTTATAGCATAAATTTATGAAATATTTTAATTATAATCCATTTAGTGTTTAATTATATAATATTGATTATATTATCATACCAACTTTTAATTATATTAAATTAAAACTACTAGCATTTAAATATACCTTTTCAGTTAAATAAATAAATTTTATTTTTTAGTTATACTATTTATAAATCAGAGAAAAGCTAACTACTATTATAGAACTCGGTATGTTATATAACTCATGCCTAAAAGTAAAAATGCAAATTTAAAGAAATTTAAATTATTATTTATTTATAAAATAAAGTAGTATATCTTTATACAAACTTAAAATTCTGTGATATTCATAAAATACTTGTTATCTTAACAATAAATTTATAAACATATAATTATTTTAATTACTAGAAGCTTTTATTTTATATTTACATGAAAAGTATTAATTAAAAAATATATCTACAACATATATTTGACAATAGAATAAGTATCTTTTAGAACATTTGACAAAAATAAATTTCAAGATTTTTTGTATGGTACTTTTTGAATAAAATATACATTACTCATCAAAAGTTAAGCATGGATCACAAAATGCTAAATAAAAGCCTAAATATCATGAAAATTTAATGAAATTAGTGTATAGGTATAATTTAGTATGACACCTAACATTTACCCCTCAAAATTATTCAAAATGTACATAAATATGCAAATAAAGAACATTGGGAAAAATACCAACATCTTTCCAGAGAGTGCTATTTTGAAAGGGTACTATTAGACAATAAAAAATAGAAAACAGAATTGTTATGGTGCAAACAGTACAGTACATAATCATGTTACGAAGATGTTTACAGGATTCAGAAAGATGGAGAGCTGCTGGAAAATTGGAGGCCAATCAATCAATTACCAAAGTGACAAGATTCTTTAATGTCCACCATTCTGTTGTCTCAAAAAAGTTATGAGACAATTCCAAACAACAGGAACCATTGTCAGAAGACCCATTTCATGTCATCAATGGTGATAACATCTCAGGATGATCATTCTATACAACTCCTACCAAAAGAAACAGTAGGGCTCTTCATCTTCTCTGCATGCTAGCCTTGTGTCATCCACAGGAAGGCAGGTATTTGTCTCAACTGTTATCAGAAAGCTTCACTAGGCTAGACTCTATGTCTGTTGACTGAGAGTATGTGTCTTTAACCTCCACACATAAACAGGCCTATCTGAAGTGGCGTCAGGAACATATAGTCTAGATTTGAGAAAAATGGGCTCATGTCCTGTTCATAGATGAATCTAGGTTCTCCTTGGAATCTGACAGCAAGAATATATTGATCAGGAGTGAGGTAGACATGCTTTTAGTGGTGGTGGAAAGACAGACTGGGTTAGGTTTTCAGAGATTTCATTTCATTAGGTGGATGCACCGACCTCCATATGTTTGATGGAGGTACCATTGCTTCTCACAGCTATCAAGATGAGATACTGGACCACTATGTCAAACCTTATGTTGGTGCAATCAGAGATTTCATTTCAATGAACAATAATGCTCATCCTCATCAAGCAAGACTGGTTAACCAATACTTTTATGAAGAAGAAATAGAATGAATAGATTGGTCTGCATATTCTCCAGATCTCAATTCCATAGAACATCTATGGAATTCTCTAGGAAGATGTGTTTCATCTGTCATACCCCTCCACAAACCCTCAATGATCTCCAAACCACTCTTTTCCTTAAATTACAATTGCTGCCGTCTCACTTTTTGCAATTTCTTATTGAAGGTACGAGTTGACACTGTCAAGCTTGCATTAATGTAAGAGGCAGTCACATTCCATACTGATCTCAACATTTGTATTCAAACCTCTTTTTTCATATTCACATTTGTTGTTACTTGCATTCATCTTTTCTTTTTTCTGTTCACTTTCAGTCATTTTTCTGAAATGCATGCAGTATATACCTAAATTATGTATTTATATAACCCTATGAAAGTTTTATAAATTTGTTTAAATGGTTTTGAAAATATTGTCTTTTTTGTGGTCCATGCTTAACTTTTGATGGGAAATGTAATTTATATAATCTGAAAAAGCTCTGATTACCTACAAGATTATTACATATGAATTAAAGTTTTATTTGAATAGTATAAATTTACTTTATATAAGCAAAATTTTTATTATATATATATCAGTGTATTGGATAAATATTTTTTTGTAAAAATTATATAAAGTTATTCAATTAATTAAGATACCATTATCATAATAAAATTATTTTACCTAATAGCACCTGGTTGAAACTGTTTGATTTGTTGCACTGGTCCTTTCAAATTATATCTAAAAAATGAACTATATATTTTAAATAACAAATAAAATTACAATAATATTTATAATATACAAAAAAACTTTTCATCTCACACAAATGAATACAAAAAATATATATACAAATGAAAATGTCTAAAAATAAAATGTTCAAAAATTATCATAATGTAGCATGGTACTGTATTAACAAATATGTTTTAATTCGGAAATTTAGAGATAAAACATTAAATTTTTTTGACAATGGTTTACGATTAAAATTATTATTATGTTGGATTAGTGGGTTATACTCGGTTGACACCAGTGGCTGTTTACTATGCTGGACCAGAGTCAAGGCATAGCAACAAAAACAAAACTAAAATTAAATAAGTGTGTCAGTGTCTGTATTCAGGAATTTCCTAACAATGTGGTATATATTCAATATAGTGGCCTTCTGTAGTGTGATGTATGTATTTCTACTCAATTGTAATGTTCCCAGGCTTTTGTGTAATGTGTGTGGTATCACACCTGTACAGGAGAGAACGACAGATACAATAAGCACCCT
>NW_019385348.1:169852-192460 GCF_000671375.1 Centruroides sculpturatus | reverse complement strand
TGTTCAAGATATTACAAATGTTTTTTTTTTTTTTTTTGTACATGAGTCTAATTAATATGTGAATCGGACATGTATCTGTTAAGACAATTACATATAAGATTACAAATAAAGGTTAATGTTACCTATGATAGCAAAATATGGTGGCACTTCCAGTAATCTTGAATATGGTTATCTAGTGACGAAGTTTGTAGCGGGCACTGTGAAACGAATATTCGCAAATTATGTAAATTATTTTTTGCTAATGTGGTTTTTTTCATATCGTGTCATTCTAAGATACTGAAACTTCGAAGATACAGAAGATTTTGTTTTATAAGTTAAGTAACATTTTCATATTGAGTTTAATTTATAGAAATTAATTTAGAGAATAACTAAATAATTAATTTAAGTATTTGTTTGAAAAAATAATTAATAATGACTAATTTTGATATTGAATCCAATGATTTCTGGAGGAAGTGCACCGGCTGTCAATTTTATCAATTGCTTGAGTCTGACTATTCAGAAATAGGTTTAGAGCCTAGAATAGATAGTGGTTTTAAATTTGCAGTGACGTTGGGCCTATAACATACTGAGGAAGTTTGCAGTAAATGTGCTAAAACATGCAAATTGTATTATCGAACCAATAGAAATTCCTGTGTGATGTGTTGCCAAAAATGCTGGTGTAATAATTCAGCTTTTGAAGGAACGTTTAAAGGCAAATGTGGCAATATTTCGTGGGCATGTATATTGACATTTATATGGCACTATCTTGGTTTGGAGTGTATGACAACAAATTCAGTGTTAGCAGCAGGAATTTCAAAAAAAGCAGCTATCAATTGGTCAAATCACATACGTTTTGTAATGCTTGTATCTTTACATAATCTGACATCCGTTAAAATTGGTGGACCTAACAAAACAGTGGAAATAGATGAAACTGTAATCTGTAAATGTAAATATGAAAAAGGGCATAAAATGAAAAGTACAAAATGGGTGATCGACAGTATATGCAGGGAAGACAAAAGTTGTTTTATATGCCAGGTAAATGACAGATCTTTAAACAACTCTTAATTGGATTATATCCAAATATGTAAATTCTGGTAGTGTAATATTGACAGACAAATGGAAAGCATATAATCACATAGATGATTCGGATGGAATTGAAATCACTCACAAAACAGTAAATCACTCAGAAAATTTTGTAAACCATATACTGGAGTTCATACACAAAACAGTGAAAGACTGTGAGGATATTTAAAAATCAAAAAGAATTTGCCAAAGCATTATACAGAAGATCTGTCAGACACCTATATGCATGCCTTTATGTATAAAAAATTTCAAAAATGGCCATTAAAAACTCCAGGAGTGAGATTCCATATTTTTATTAAGCACTTAAGCATGATATATCCTGGTTCCGGAAAACCACCCGCGTGGAAAGAACCCGAGACTGTTCCTGCTGCTCCAGCATCTAATCCTAAGATGAAAGTAAAAACGAAAACAGAAAAAAAAAGCAATAAAACAGATAAAATTGTTAAAAGGAATGAAAAAAACGTACATCTTTATGTACTGGTGAGTCATTTTCGCTAGAAAGAAAACATCAGAAAAAGGAAAATTCTCATCAATAAAGTAAGTAATTTGATTTTGCTCGATTTTTTTTTTAATTTAGAATAATTAATATCGCAAATTTCCTAAAATCAAATATTTAAAATTAATAATTTGTAAATCGTTATTTCGATTGCCATCTTGTTTGCACAGATGCATGCGCAAATAAGATGGCGACCGGAAGTGCCGCCATATTTCAATACCATAGGTAACATTAACCCAAATAAAATGGTAATATTTGAACTATTGTTATATTATAATTTATTCTTTAATACTTTTTCACCAAAATTTTATGGATATCACAACTGAAATTTTGAGAATTTTACAATGAAGTTTAATTAGAAATTACTTGATGATAACTGCATAGATATTAAAAAAAATAAACCTGAATAATTTAAATTCAAACACTATTGTTTTATGTAACAATTCAAATTTCATTTATAAAAATGTTCATGTACTTACCTTTTCCCTGACAGTCATACATTGATAATTCTGAATTATAAATCTCAGCTTCTTTCAACCAACCTGGAGGATAACCCAAGATTCTCATCTTGTATATGTACTGAGGTAACTGATCATCTTTTAAAGCTAAGGCATCTCTCAGTTCCTTGCTATAGGAAAAATTGATTATATATATATAATATTTACTGTTTTTAATATAAAATAATAGCTAACTCAACTTACTGGATTCTATTAAGAATAATAAGGTTTATTTTATAGCATAAATTTATGAAATATTTTAATTATAATCCATTTAGTGTTTAATTATATAATATTGATTATATTATCATACCAACTTTTAATTATATTAAATTAAAACTACTAGCATTTAAATATACCTTTTCAGTTAAATAAATAAATTTTATTTTTTAGTTATACTATTTATAAATCAGAGAAAAGCTAACTACTATTATAGAACTCGGTATGTTATATAACTCATGCCTAAAAGTAAAAATGCAAATTTAAAGAAATTTAAATTATTATTTATTTATAAAATAAAGTAGTATATCTTTATACAAACTTAAAATTCTGTGATATTCATAAAATACTTGTTATCTTAACAATAAATTTATAAACATATAATTATTTTAATTACTAGAAGCTTTTATTTTATATTTACATGAAAAGTATTAATTAAAAAATATATCTACAACATATATTTGACAATAGAATAAGTATCTTTTAGAACATTTGACAAAAATAAATTTCAAGATTTTTTGTATGGTACTTTTTGAATAAAATATACATTACTCATCAAAAGTTAAGCATGGATCACAAAATGCTAAATAAAAGCCTAAATATCATGAAAATTTAATGAAATTAGTGTATAGGTATAATTTAGTATGACACCTAACATTTACCCCTCAAAATTATTCAAAATGTACATAAATATGCAAATAAAGAACATTGGGAAAAATACCAACATCTTTCCAGAGAGTGCTATTTTGAAAGGGTACTATTAGACAATAAAAAATAGAAAACAGAATTGTTATGGTGCAAACAGTACAGTACATAATCATGTTACGAAGATGTTTACAGGATTCAGAAAGATGGAGAGCTGCTGGAAAATTGGAGGCCAATCAATCAATTACCAAAGTGACAAGATTCTTTAATGTCCACCATTCTGTTGTCTCAAAAAAGTTATGAGACAATTCCAAACAACAGGAACCATTGTCAGAAGACCCATTTCATGTCATCAATGGTGATAACATCTCAGGATGATCATTCTATACAACTCCTACCAAAAGAAACAGTAGGGCTCTTCATCTTCTCTGCATGCTAGCCTTGTGTCATCCACAGGAAGGCAGGTATTTGTCTCAACTGTTATCAGAAAGCTTCACTAGGCTAGACTCTATGTCTGTTGACTGAGAGTATGTGTCTTTAACCTCCACACATAAACAGGCCTATCTGAAGTGGCGTCAGGAACATATAGTCTAGATTTGAGAAAAATGGGCTCATGTCCTGTTCATAGATGAATCTAGGTTCTCCTTGGAATCTGACAGCAAGAATATATTGATCAGGAGTGAGGTAGACATGCTTTTAGTGGTGGTGGAAAGACAGACTGGGTTAGGTTTTCAGAGATTTCATTTCATTAGGTGGATGCACCGACCTCCATATGTTTGATGGAGGTACCATTGCTTCTCACAGCTATCAAGATGAGATACTGGACCACTATGTCAAACCTTATGTTGGTGCAATCAGAGATTTCATTTCAATGAACAATAATGCTCATCCTCATCAAGCAAGACTGGTTAACCAATACTTTTATGAAGAAGAAATAGAATGAATAGATTGGTCTGCATATTCTCCAGATCTCAATTCCATAGAACATCTATGGAATTCTCTAGGAAGATGTGTTTCATCTGTCATACCCCTCCTCAAACCCTCAATGATCTCCAAACCACTCTTTTCCTTAAATTACAATTGCTGCCGTCTCACTTTTTGCAATTTCTTATTGAAGGTACGAGTTGACACTGTCAAGCTTGCATTAATGTAAGAGGCAGTCACATTCCATACTGATCTCAACATTTGTATTCAAACCTCTTTTTTCATATTCACATTTGTTGTTACTTGCATTCATCTTTTCTTTTTTCTGTTCACTTTCAGTCATTTTTCTGAAATGCATGTAGTATATACCTAAATTATGTATTTATATAACCCTATGAAAGTTTTATAAATTTGTTTAAATGGTTTTGAAAATATTGTCTTTTTTGTGGTCCATGCTTAACTTTTGATGGGAAATGTAATTTATATAATCTGAAAAAGCTCTGATTACCTACAAGATTATTACATATGAATTAAAGTTTTATTTGAATAGTATAAATTTACTTTATATAAGCAAAATTTTTATTATATATATATCAGTGTATTGGATAAATATTTTTTTGTAAAAATTATATAAAGTTATTCAATTAATTAAGATACCATTATCATAATAAAATTATTTTACCTAATAGCACCTGGTTGAAACTGTTTGATTTGTTGCACTGGTCCTTTCAAATTATATCTAAAAAATGAACTATATATTTTAAATAACAAATAAAATTACAATAATATTTATAATATACAAAAAAACTTTTCATCTCACACAAATGAATACAAAAAATATATATACAAATGAAAATGTCTAAAAATAAAATGTTCAAAAATTATCATAATGTAGCATGGTACTGTATTAACAAATATGTTTTAATTCGGAAATTTAGAGATAAAACATTAAATTTTTTTGACAATGGTTTACGATTAAAATTATTATTATGTTGGATTAGTGGGTTATACTCGGTTGACACCAGTGGCTGTTTACTATGCTGGACCAGAGTCAAGGCATAGCAACAAAAACAAAACTAAAATTAAATAAGTGTGTCAGTGTCTGTATTCAGGAATTTCCTAACAATGTGGTATATATTCAATATAGTGGCCTTCTGTAGTGTGATGTATGTATTTCTACTCAATTGTAATGTTCCCAGGCTTTTGTGTAATGTGTGTGGTATCACACCTGTACAGGAGAGAATGACAGATACAATAAGCACCCTTTCCATCCTCCACAGATGTCTTATTTCTTGGGCGAGTTCTGTGTACTTGCTAATTTTTTCAGTGAATGTGTTTTGTATATTGTGAGTGTTTGGAACAGATAATGTATGTGATTTTATTGTGTTTGTCAATGAGTGTGATGTCTGATCTGTTGTGGTAAATTGTTTTATCTGTGATTATGGCTCTGTTGTAGTACATTTTGTGCATGTTGTTTTCCAATACTATCTGTGGAATGTACGGTATCGAGAAGAAAATTCCAAACTCCTATATAGATATGACTCTTTCCATGAACATCCAGGACCTCACTTACCAGGATGAGAATGATCATGATTATAAAATCTACACGGACGGTTCCAAGCAAGAGGATCAAGTGGACATTCAGCCATCTATTCTTTTTATATCATCATCATCAAGTCAAGATAATGTAATCATTTATAAGTAATTATTAGATATGAAATTGAATAATATTAGTTGTCAATTATTGAATTATGTCAATTTTTTAACATAAAAACCATATGTTGCAAAAGAAGTATATATATACAATAATGATTAGTTGCTACATACTCATAACTGATTATCTGGCAACTATGATCTAGCATCTTTAATGTAATCATCACTATACAATTTTACTTGAAATTCTTTCAATGACTAGACCAGATTATTAAATGTCCATAGACGGCATTACATATAATTTATATTTCTCAGGAAAGGCTACTTTATTAAGTAGATAAACATTAAACTAGTAGACCTAAATTTTTCAAGAATATTGCCAAAAATACCATATTCATTCTAATAAACAATGTGCTGTCTATAACTTTTTCATTTTGCAACTACATTGTTTATTACAGAGCACTTACTATTAGAAAGCAACTATGGTATTATTTCTATTCTTTATTATATTTGAATTATACTGGGTGTGACTATTATTCAAGGATGTGTGTTAAAAAAAACAAAAGACCCAGTAAATTTTTTCACTATTATTATTGAAGCAAAAGTGCAATACTCATCACACTCACATTTTATTTCAACATACAGTAAGTGACAATCTAACTGTATAAAGCTGAAAAACCGGATTCTTTCTTTCTTTCTTTTTAGTATAAGTAGTTTTTAAGTTATTAGATTTTAAGTTATTAGATAAGTTTTCTTTGTACTGTGGCGAATATTTTCAGTCGATCTCTCAGTCGCGAGATTTGTGTTAACAGTTTTGCCTGTATATCTGATAAATTTGTTTGAACATGAATGAGAACTGTTGGAATCTGAAAGAATCCGGTTAAGTGTAAAATACAGGTGAAAAAAACATTTCTTAATAAATGTTTCTTATTAAACGATAATAATAAATGTTTCTTATTGTAATATATGTGTATCTCTTTGTTAGATCAAACTCACCATGTGTTTATGACCACAATGTATAACTGCTGAGAAAGTAAAAATTATTCATTAAATAACATGAAACATCTATATTGTTACAAATACTGGAATGTATTTAAAGTTTAGACAAACAAAAAAATTTATTTAATGAGAACAGTAACAAATACAAAGGTAAACTGCTCAAGTGTCTACTTGAAATAAACGTCAATCAACTAGTGAGGTTTTCGAAGCAACTGTTTCCAGATACAATGACATGACAAAGATACATGAAATAGTTATAGATGATTTTTGGCAAAATATCACTATGGAAGCTATCAAAAGCATTAACAATGACTGTTTTGAGGTCATCAGTTGATTTTGGGGCCTTATGATAGACCCAAAATTCTGTCCTTAAAGCAACTTTTCAGCCAACAATTCCCTTACAGGCACCAAAGACAGAACCAGTTTCTTAAAATTTCTGTATTAAGTTCATGATTGTACACTGAGATGGTTTTGGGCAGTTCATGATTGTTGTGGACCACTTGCAAAGCAATTCTGTGATGTTTTTGTGCACTTTATAATAAGTTTTTATGAGAAAAATCTGGTCTTTCATGGACTATTGCTGTTTGCACATCATACTTAAAATAACACCAATTGTTTATTTTTTTTTATCACAATCTCAATGGCATTCTACCAGTGCACCACACAACTTCTGTGCACATAATTCAATTTCTTTTCTGTCTAAACATTGCCACCTAGTATTTTATAAGATTAAAGGTTTCTTACTGGATATACTTCTTTGTATATTCTNGATTATGGCTCTGTTGTAGTACATTTTGTGCATGTTGTTTTCCAATACTATCTGTGGAATGTACGGTATCGAGAAGAAAATTCCAAACTCCTATATAGATATGACTCTTTCCATGAACATCCAGGACCTCACTTACCAGGATGAGAATGATCATGATTATAAAATCTACACGGACGGTTCCAAGCAAGAGGATCAAGTGGACATTCAGCCATCTATTCTTTTTATATCATCATCATCAAGTCAAGATAATGTAATCATTTATAAGTAATTATTAGATATGAAATTGAATAATATTAGTTGTCAATTATTGAATTATGTCAATTTTTTAACATAAAAACCATATGTTGCAAAAGAAGTATATATATACAATAATGATTAGTTGCTACATACTCATAACTGATTATCTGGCAACTATGATCTAGCATCTTTAATGTAATCATCACTATACAATTTTACTTGAAATTCTTTCAATGACTAGACCAGATTATTAAATGTCCATAGACGGCATTACATATAATTTATATTTCTCAGGAAAGGCTACTTTATTAAGTAGATAAACATTAAACTAGTAGACCTAAATTTTTCAAGAATATTGCCAAAAATACCATATTCATTCTAATAAACAATGTGCTGTCTATAACTTTTTCATTTTGCAACTACATTGTTTATTACAGAGCACTTACTATTAGAAAGCAACTATGGTATTATTTCTATTCTTTATTATATTTGAATTATACTGGGTGTGACTATTATTCAAGGATGTGTGTTAAAAAAAACAAAAGACCCAGTAAATTTTTTCACTATTATTATTGAAGCAAAAGTGCAATACTCATCACACTCACATTTTATTTCAACATACAGTAAGTGACAATCTAACTGTATAAAGCTGAAAAACCGGATTCTTTCTTTCTTTCTGTCACTGTATGTCAAAAATGGCCACTAGGGGTACCCCTAGTTATTATTTAAAGTAACAATAAATTCAGTATATTATTATTTTTATTTGTAATATGAATTTATTATTTATACCATGAATAATACTGCTGCTGCTAGAACGCACACTAGGGACTCCCAAATACTAGAATAGAAGGATTAGAAGTACAAAATAATCTAATAATCTTAATCTTTGTTGTTGTTTTTTGCCCAGGCAATGCCAGGCTCATCTGCTGGTTCTGAATAAAATGCAATTTTTCAATTTAAAAATAAAATTTATCTTCCTCCAATAGATAATGCACTTATTAGAGAGTGATGTCTGTAACTTTTTCATCTTGTATCTATACAGTTTATTAGAATAAATGTAGTATATAACAGAAGATGATAGAAATATTTAGTTTCAAGTTTTTCCTTCAATTTTTTACAACAGAAAATGTTTCTAGCAATGACTTATGTTTTAGAGAAATGGGATGAGTACAATAAATAAGCTAGAGATGTATTGTCAATTGTTATTATATGAACTATGTTGGCCTAATAAACCAGTTAATTTGTTATGTTGCTAGAACAACTAAGGCCCCATATGAAATGAAACAGCTGAGAACAAAATTACAGTGTGCTTGCCATTGGTTGCAGCAGAATGGAGTCACACTGGTTAGGGAAGACAAGACCAATTCTATGGTCCTTATGAAGTGCACTACTTATGATCGATTGTTATTAGAGCACATTGATCGTACCCAATCTGATGTCATACAAAGCGACACAGTCGACAAATTCCAAGCTAGAGTTAAGCACTTCGCCAACACCAAGCTAGCTAAACACCTGGAGATGGGAAATATCCTCGTTGATTTGCCCGATACGTTGAGACTGTTTGCATTCACTAAAATCCACAAACCAGGGCAACAACTTTGCCTGGTTATTGATAAGGGTAGAGCACCAATGCATAAACTGGAGAAGCTCACACACAAGCTACTCACTCCTTACTTGGAGGGCTATCCATATGCTTTGAGTGACTCAGTGGACCTCTTAACCCTCCTCAAGCAGATCACCACCTCAATTTCTCACGGTATTGGATTTTAAGTCCCTATTCCTGTCGATTCAACTCCCGCCTGTCTCTTGTGCCATCATAGATCTCCTATTCAACATCGTAAATGACAACACCTTACACCAGCAAGTCCTGGAAATGGCACATCTATTATGTTATAATTCGTTTTTCCAATTCAATGGTATGGTATACAAGCAAGGTAGAGGAGTCCTGATGGGAAGTCCCATCTCAGGAGACTTGTATGAGATGGTGATTAGTCAACTGGAATCCAAGGTCCTTTCCAACACCTTCACAACATCATTTTATATAAGAGTTACATCGATGGAAGGAAATTCATCTTTTCATTATTCATCTTTTCACCTTCATTATCATCTTTTGGAAGGAAATTCCAGACATTGCAGTTTTTGTTGACTCTGTCAATGACAACTTGTACAGCTTAACCCTTGAAATAGATCAAGTGCACCCCCACGGGAGTACATTTCCTCGATATTAACATCAAGGTTGAAGGGACAACAATTCATACAGAGGTGTACCGTAAACCTGGATTGAGGAGTTTGTACATACCAGTGGACTCGTGTGACCCACCACAGTATAAAGCTGCAGACTGTAATGTCTTTAATTAAGAGAGCGCACATGCACTCATCCATGCAACAAGCTCTCCAGACTGAGCTAAGCCATACGCAATGCATCGCCAATGAACATGGATACCACAAGTTCACATACAGGTTGATTGACAAGTTCCACCGCTACCAAAAACCTGCCCAAGTCCTTTTCCAGGGAGAAGACCAACCTGAGAAATATAAAATCATTCCATTCACTTACAACCTTATCTAAATCACTGTATACTGAGATAACTAAAAAAAAAGCCACATCCACATTGCTTACAAAAGATGTGCATCTGTATTTAACATCCTATATAACGGAAAGGATGAGCCTGACTGGGAAAGACTCCCCAGTGTTTACAGCATCCCAATTAAAGATCACAGATGCGATAGTCTATATAGGCTCTCCTAAGGAGAGCCTATACAGACTATCGCATAGTGCTTTCATAGTCTATATAGGCTCTCCTAAGGAGAGCCTATATAGACTATGAAAGCACTATGTACGAAGTCTATGTACAAAGCACTCCTTAGGAGTTAGATTGAAAGAACACTCAGCTGATATACAGTATAAAAGGACCACCACTGCTCTAGCCATTTACGCATCGGATCCGAACATAGAGCCAGATTTTAATCAAACAAGAATTATCAGCACTACACAACACACACACACCACCTCACGTGATTAGAGGCTGTGTGCATATACATAGTTAGTCTTAGCAGTAATAAATACATCAATCACAAGGAAGAGATACATCTATAAGTAGCGTGGCAGGCACTTATGGACAAAAATCTATGATAACTGTCAAGCACTGGAGAGTGCATGCCCAAGAAGACTTAATCGAGAAGTGCATGTTCGAGTTACAAATTTGTTTTCTTCGATCTGCATTCCATCAGGAATTCAAAGTTACCCGAAGAACCTGTTCAGTTCGAAAACATTAGTAATGAACTGTATATTTTTTCATTATGAGTCATCGTGGGAGAACACACCAGTAACAGGTTTTGAGGATATTGTTAGAACCAAACTTGTAAGAAAAAGCAGATTATAGAAGATAATTTAATTTATTCTGTAAACAGATTTAATAGTTATAATTATCTTGTATTAACTTCTTGTAATAAATAAATTAAATTATCTTCTATACTCTGCTTTTATTTGAAAGAGTCATATTTTATTTATACTGTATTACATCCTAAAGAAATGCATAACAAAGTTAATTTAAGTTTCATAAAATCAGATATTCATTATCATCCTTATATCCTTTATAAAAAAGTTTCAAAAAATACAGGAACGAGTTTCTTAACTTTCCTGGCAACATTTGGTGGGACAATCTGTTTTATTAAAAATGTTTTTATATTTTCAACTATTATGGCAAAAAGTTTAATTTTGAGGGTAAGGACAGATTTTATAAAAATTGTAAATGCTAATAATGAGGAAAATCATCATTAAGTATGACCATACTGGAGATACACATGACCCCCTATATCTCCCCACCCCCTCAACTTTTAACCACTATAATTTAATAGCATCAATCTTCCCTAATAAACAAACCTCCCTGCAAAATTTCAGAAATTCTCAACAAAAAGCATAGGAGTAATTAAGCATCAAAGTGGGTGAACAAAATCATGGTCCGCCCACACACATACATACACACCCAAACATCTAAGAAAAAAACCACCAAATTTTTTTGCATTTCTCAACATTTCAAGGTATCCTGAGTTCAAAAATGTAAAAATCTTGGAGGGCTCATTTTTTGAATAATTACCATACATTTTTTGATTGATTGTCATATAGATCAGTGTTTTTCAACCTGTGGCACGGGGGTTGCGGGTAAAAGAAAAAGACAAGTGTTTATAGGTCCTACACTACAATAAAAAACCTACAATCTCAGTGAGAAGGCTGCGCTTGTTTATTTTAGAGTACAATTGGTTTTTTGATCGATATTTAGGTCTCAACAGAAAGAAACTTAAATACGTAGTTTTTAAAATTACTGACATAGTTTTAAATTAATATGGCCCTGGGGGTCGCCAGAATTTTTTTACTTGTAAAGAGGTCACTTATTCAAGAAGGTTGAAAAACACTGATATAGATGATTCACATTATTCAATGAATAATTTTTACTTTTTCAGCAGTTATATATAACAGAAAGAAACTCTGTTATCTTGTGGAGGTACACCATTATATTTTTTTATTTTGTATATATATCTTTAATATATGTATATATATTTTCCTTTCCTTCTTTGTTCTTGATTCTTTTGTATATAACTCAGTGGTGCACTGTGACATTTAATGATAGGGAAGCTGTGTTTCTGTAAGAAGCCAACTTCCAGGGGCAATCAGTTAATTCTTAAATGTATTTTTAATAGATTATTTATCTGACATAATTAATAAATAAACAAGTTCAATATAATTACCTCTGTTATTAGATTCAATAGATTCCCTATGCCCTCAAAATGCCGATTTTTGCTTTGATAAAAACATATAACATCTATTAATTTAAATATATCTATTAGCCGTAACTATCTCATTATAATTTTCAATATTTATTTTATATTATTTACTAATGTTAAATTCTATTCCACTTTGATTTCCAAATTGCTTCAAATACGAAAGAATTGATGATTTTTCGTGTCATTTGCCAGCTAAATTGTCAAAGCTATTCTTATTCCATATGCTAATTTCATTTGAAAATAGTAGGCAAGCCAACAAAACAGTTTTTGCATTTTTATGCAATTACAGAGCCATTTTATCATGAAAATGTCAAACAAATTTTTTATTGAAGTGTTTATATTTAACTTAGGCATTGGCCTTTCTCTTTTAATAATGTTTTCTTTTTCATTATATGATCTTGAGCCAAAACTTTTTTAAAATAAATTTTCAATATTGCAATTACATTCTGAATCCCTAGCTATAATATAAGAGCTAAAATTAAAAATAAAATAATAAAAACTTACTTGGTGAAATAAAATGTGTGGTGGATATTCATACCTGGTACAAAATATTCTTCAATTGTATGAATATACTTTTAAAGAAAATTATAATTAAATATAACTTTGTAATGAAACGTACATGAAAATAACATAAAATATTCTTTACTCTTTAAATCTTAACCACTTAGTCAAATAGCTCCCTACGAGTGGAATCAGAGACGGTCCTGCTAGGTGTGCGGTGTGTACTGTACATGCACGCGGGCTGCCAAATCCCGAGGGTGCCGATACCCTCGGGATTTGGCAATGTCAAATGTTTCTTTTGTCGCATCACTAATATACCTCAAAAGACGCGACAGGGTTCTTGTAAATTTTAAACGTTTCTCACCATAGCTGTAAAAGTCTAAATATGTTAAACTTAATAGATTGTCCGTCTTTTGTTTTCTAACTAATTCGTTTTAGGACCAGGTGTTGTCCACGGAAATTTCCAAAATTTACAACTTTTCGGTCACTCTCGTCGAACTGGAAAAATTTCTGTCTTTATTACATCTAATACAGTATTTCGAAGAAATCAGTCCCCACTGTACTCGGCTATAGATTGGTTCGGTTAAGCTTTTGTTTAAGTAATATTCCGGCTCTTTCATCAGGGTTTTGTTTATGTCCCCAATTCCCTAATCGCTTAATTATTTAACTAATTCTTAAGTAGAAATAAGTCAAAACCAGTTATTTTGTACTCGAATATTTGTAGTCTTGGGGAAAAAGTGGAAAGACAAATTTTTATGACAAACGGATACATAAATCGTAAATTTAAGGAAAATAAATTATAGAGCTTTTTCTGTACCTCATGCATCTCTCTCATTCATTAAATTTAGTTGTAAATGATTCTACCAAAGTAACAGTTAATTTTTTAACATTATACAAGAATTGTACACGTTTTTTTCTACATTCCCTTAGAGATGGGATATACGAAATCGTAATGTCACAGGTTTAACATTGAAATCCGTGAGTAATATAAAATCGGAGAGCGGAATAAAAATATCAAATATTTTAATGGAATTTTTAAAACTCCTGTCAACTATACAGAACTATCATAAAAACATACAGGTAAATTCTTATTGGTTGGGTTAAGTTATAAATCTACTCATGATTCACATAATGGGGCGAGGGCAGCCAAATATCTAGCGGGAAGGCGGCTAACAGCCCAGAACCGGTCCTGGATAGAATTGAAAGTGTTATATGTGTAGCATCCATCCAAGGTCCTAGGCTTCCACCAGCTAAACCAGGTGAGGTTGGTGCTCTGTAAAGCACATGCGCGAATCTGGCTGTTTGGAAGCTGACAATACAGCGCTTCCACTCCGCCACTAATATTCGAATATGCAATAGTGATCTTATCTTTTTTTTTCAAATGTAGTGTAGAAATTTGTAATAAGATACATAATGCGGTTAATGTGGTTATAATAAAATATTGTGTGATTATTTTCATATAATTAAAATTAATATGTATTTATTTTTTAGAAAATACGAGGGAAGCGGTGCTTCCATTACTTCCAATGACGGCACACCACTGATATAACTTCCTAGAAACTTCTCCCAAGTGTAGGTGGTGGGTGACCTAGTTAGTGGACAAAAGGAAGTAGTAGTCCAGAGGGCAAAAGAAAAGACACATGAGTTCACTTTTTGCTGGGATGTCGAAGAGAGAAGATGTATCGGAGCGTTCTCCAGGTCGTTTTGGCATTGGCTGGAGAGAGAAAGTGACGAAAAATTAAGACTAGCAATCAAGAGAAATCGAGTATCTTGATATAAGGACCTCTGGAAGGATATAGGAAAGTTTTTGATCGAATTTTACTTACATCGTTCCCCGCCATCCAGAAAGATATCATTCAACCACTACCACCTTGATCGTCAACTATAATGGGTACCCATTCTTTTCTAGCACTATAGATCTACATGTCCTATTTTCTATCCTTTCTTTCTTTCTTTTTAGTATAAGTAGTTTTTAAGTTATTAGATTTTAAGTTATTAGATAAGTTTTCTTTGTACTGTGGCGAATATTTTCAGTCGATCTCTCAGTCGCGAGATTTGTGTTAACAGTTTTGCCTGTATATCTGATAAATTTGTTTGAACATGAATGAGAACTGTTGGAATCTGAAAGAATCCGGTTAAGTGTAAAATACAGGTGAAAAAAACATTTCTTAATAAATGTTTCTTATTAAACGATAATAATAAATGTTTCTTATTGTAATATATGTGTATCTCTTTGTTAGATCAAACTCACCATGTGTTTATGACCACAATATATAACTGCTGAGAAAGTAAAAATTATTCATTAAATAACATGAATTATCTATATTGTTACAAATACTGGAATGTATTTAAAGTTTAGACAAACAAAAAAATTTATTTAATGAGAACAGTAACAAATACAAAGGTAAACTGCTCAAGTGTCTACTTGAAATAAACGTCAATCAACTAGTGAGGTTTTCGAAGCAACTGTTTCCAGATACAATGACATGACAAAGATACATGAAATAGTTATAGATGATTTTTGGCAAAATATCACTATGGAAGCTATCAAAAGCATTAACAATGACTGTTTTGAGGTCATCAGTTGATTTTGGGGCCTTATGATAGACCCAAAATTCTGTCCTTAAAGCAACTTTTCAGCCAACAATTCCCTTACAGGCACCAAAGACAGAACCAGTTTCTTAAAATTTCTGTATTAAGTTCATGATTGTACACTGAGATGGTTTTGGGCAGTTCATGATTGTTGTGGACCACTTGCAAAGCAATTCTGTGATGTTTTTGTGCACTTTATAATAAGTTTTTATGAGAAAAATCTGGTCTTTCATGGACTATTGCTGTTTGCACATCATACTTAAAATAACACCAAACTCCTTCAATTGTTTATTTTTTTTTATCACAATCTCAATGGCATTCTACCAGTGCACCACACAACTTCTGTGCACATAATTCAATTTCTTTTCTGTCTAAACATTGCCACCTAGTATTTTATAAGATTAAAGGTTTCTTACTGGATATACTTCTTTGTATATTCTGTAGCCACTTTTTAAAAATAGAAACTTACCTATTATTAATTCCAAAGAAAAATTTTCTGTTATATGCAATACGCTGTCTTTCTAAAGCTTCTGGGCATTTGTCCAAAAAGTGATTTCCAAGGCAATTAAAACAACTGAAATATTTATAATTATGAAGATTTTTATAAAAACTTCACAAAATATTATGACAAAATCAAAATCTATTAATATTTTAAACAGAACAAGATAAACAGATATAAAAAGAAAATATATTCAAATAAATTAATAAAAGCAATGTTAAAAATTCAATTAACAAATAGACATATTAAGTTATTAGATTATTTGATTATATGTATGTTTAACAAACTTCACAGAAATGTGTACTTGATAATGTAAATATATCAAGTATTGTTGATCAATAAAAACTATAAAACAATGGGATCAGTGAAATTTCTAAAAATATAATTTCTAAAAATAAAAGATTATCTTTAGATAAGATAAACGAGTAAAATAAACACTCTTTCTTAAACCGATTTCGAGTGATTTATATCAGCAGACAAATAATTAACAAAGATATTATACTTCAGCCAATGTTATTTCTTTTATTATTTTCAAACTTCTCCAAAAATTTGCTGGGAAAGATTTATTTGTATAAAAAGAAATGAGTTGCTTGTTCAACAACAACCAACTCATTCCTTTTCATACATTCCTCATCCAAAGGAAAAGCAGTTTCCTTTGCATAAGTACATGTTTTGCAGTCAAGTTCCGGGTATGAAAAGAGGCTACAATTTTTAAATGTCATTCTTATCAATAGCCACCATCTTGACGGAATATGTATTCATTGTAAAGCTGTTTTATTAAAACAATAACAATGCAACTACACTTTAGGAATGTCACTGTCATAAGAATTTATGCTGAGGACTGTTGAATTCACAAGCTCTCAGAAGGATCAGTTGATTCAAGAAAGCTGGGTCAAGGGTGTAAACCTATCATTTCACAGGTTTTTGATAATGTTACCACAACTGTTATTGAACAATCAATGAATAATGTCACAGGCTCCAAAAGTGCATGAGCAATGTCTCAGCAACTGGATGTATCCTATGGAATAAATTGGAAGGTACTGAGATAACCAGCAGTTGCTTGCTGCTGACAGAGAACCCAACTGACCTTTGCATTGATCTTCCTTGTCAGCACAGAAGTGGATGTGTCATGGCCCATGAAAGATCTTGTGGAGAAACAAGACACATTTTCACATCAGTCAGTGGGAACAATGGGTATTCATAATTGTCATATTTTGGTTATAAAAAAAACCCTATTTTTTACAGCCATCACCTGAAGTTACAGTCTGGTGTGAATTCACAACTACATTTATCCTAAATTTATTACCATTTTTATAGCTATTAAACAAGTAGACAGTAAAATAAATTAAAGTAATAATATTATAATAAAATCATGAACTATAAAATAATTAATTATATTAAATTTTAAATTTAAACAATCTCAAAAACAAAATAAAATAAAAAACCATTCAAAAGTCCAGCATAATTCTTTAATAACAAAAGAACATTTTCAAACACATTAAGCGTCCATCATCAGTTATTTCTCTAAAATCGAATGAGAAATTTGAATGGTTTTTTTATTTTATTTCATTGAATTTAGTCTCCAGTAAGCAAGTATACTTTTATATACTCAAAAACAAATTTTCAAGAAATAAAAAATGCACATTTTTAGTAGAAAATAAACAAACAAAATGTATAAACCCACATAATTTACAGTTATTTTATGTAAAAATTGCATTAATTTTTAAAAAATCTTCATTGAAACTCAAACCAGCAATCTCACAATGAGTAAGGTACACTTCAATAAAAGTGCACCTTACTTATTGTCAATTGTCCATAAATAGTCTTCAAAAAAAGGTTCTGCAAAATTTACTCATAAGTCACTCAGGATGTTTTAATCTCAATCTTCCTGAAAACATTTGAGAAGTGCATTTTCTCTCTTTGCTCAATAAAGGTTTGTACTAAAGCTTATCCTTACACATAGTACTATTGAAATCTGTGAAGATCATATCATGACCTTCCCTTGTCAATGAAAAAAAAGTTATTTTTCTTCGTTATAGAAAAATTTTTACACTTAATTCGTTAATGACTTTCAAACAATTTGAAAAACCTTGCCTTTCCTTGTTTAAAGCATCTATTCTAATTTTTCAAACTACTGTATTAGTAATGCAATTTTACAATATTTTATTCAAATATCAATTCTAAGAACTTTTAGTAATAAAATGTAATTAAATTATTTATACAAAAATGGGAGTCAACAGCAAAAGCAGCTCTAAATATAAAACTAAGATTTAAAAATATATACAAACTTTTTATGTATAAACAATCCATCCACAATTTGATTTTAAGTAATGCCAAACAATCTGCCATATTATTGAGCTTTAATACAGCTAATTTAAAAATTAATTTATTATAATTATTAAAATTATCACAAAATGGCAACCTAACCATCTACCTCTAGTTAAATTACTTTATAACTAATTATTATATAACCTTATTGCCTGATAATACAGCACATCATTTGGCATTATATTTTTATACTGGTACTTTAAAATTTTCACAGAAAAATAAATGTAGAATGTAAAAAGGAATATATTCAGAATTATAAAACAATTATATCAGTATTTTAAGAATATAGCAAATCAATTCAATGATAAAAATAAACAAACACCAAATACATTATATGTACTGTACCTATTTCAGCAAATGAAAAACCAGAAGAAACTATAATTTTCTATAAAATTTGTAAAATTATATTTTATGATTTGACCTGTCTTGAAGATACATTAACAGAAATTTATTTTAATCTTTAGCAAAAGAGATTAACAGAAGACTAAACAAATAATTAAAAAATTAATAAATTAAGTATTTGTTTAAATAATTAAAAAGCAAAATATGACGACAGATCTTGTAAATAATTTAAATTTTAAAATAAAAATGTTTGGAAAATTTCATAAACAACTTACCGAATAAAAGTTAATTTTTCTGAATTTCCATTTTGATCAAGAATATCTTTATATGCATGATTATATCAATTTAAAATTNTAAAAATCTGGGGGGCTCATTTTTTGAATAATTACCATACATTTTTTGATTGATTGTCATATAGATCAGTGTTTTTCAACCTGTGGCACGGGGGTTGCGGGTAAAAGAAAAAGACAAGTGTTTATAGGTCCTACACTACAATAAAAAAACCTACAATCTCAGTGAGAAGGCTGCGCTTGTTTATTTTAGAGTACAATTGGTTTTTTGATTGATATTTAGGTCTCAACAGAAAGAAACTTAAATACGTAGTTTTTAAAATTACTGACATAGTTTTAAATTAATATGGCCCTGGGGGTCGCCAGAATTTTTTTACTTGTAAAGGGGTCACTTATTCAAGAAGGTTGAAAAACACTGATATAGATGATTCACATTATTCAATGAATAATTTTTACTTTTTCAGCAGTTATATATAACAGAAAGAAACTCTGTTATCTTGTGGAGGTACACCATTATATTTTTTTATTTTGTATATATATCTTTAATATATGTATATATATTTTCCTTTCCTTCTTTGTTCTTGATTCTTTTGTATATAACTCAGTGGTGCACTGTGACATTTAATGATAGGGAAGCTGTGTTTCTGTAAGAAGCCAACTTCCAGGGGCAATCAGTTAATTCTTAAATGTATTTTTAATAGATTATTTATCTGACATAATTAATAAATAAACAAGTTCAATATAATTACCTCTGTTATTAGATTCAATAGATTCCCTATGCCCTCAAAATGCCGATTTTTGCTTTGATAAAAACATATAACATCTATTAATTTAAATATATCTATTAGCCGTAACTATCTCATTATAATTTTCAATATTTATTTTATATTATTTACTAATGTTAAATTCTATTCCACTTTGATTTCCAAATTGCTTCAAATACGAAAGAATTGATGATTTTTCGTGTCATTTGCCAGCTAAATTGTCAAAGCTATTCTTATTCCATATGCTAATTTCATTTGAAAATAGTAGGCAAGCCAACAAAACAGTTTTTGCATTTTTATGCAATTACAGAGCCATTTTATCATGAAAATGTCAAACAAATTTTTTATTGAAGTGTTTATATTTAACTTAGGCATTGGCCTTTCTCTTTTAATAATGTTTTCTTTTTCATTATATGATCTTGAGCCAAAACTTTTTTAAAATAAATTTTCAATATTGCAATTACATTCTGAATCCCTAGCTATAATATAAGAGCTAAAATTAAAAATAAAATAATAAAAACTTACTTGGTGAAATAAAATGTGTGGTGGATATTCATACCTGGTACAAAATATTCTTCAATTGTATGAATATACTTTTAAAGAAAATTATAATTAAATATAGCCTTGTAAAGAAACATACATAAAAATAGCATAAAATATTCTTTATTCTTTAAGTCTTAACCACTTAGTCAAATAGCTCCCTACATGTGGAATCAGAGACGGTCCTGCTAGATGTGAGGTGCGTGTATGCACGCAGGCTGTCAAATCCCGAGAGTACCAATACTGGTTAATGTCAAATGCCTCTTTTGTCGCATCACTAGTATACCTCAAAAGATGCGACAGGATTGTTGTAAATTTTAAATGTTTCTCACCATAGCTGTAAAAATCTAAATATGTTAAACTTAATAGTCATTTGTTTTCTAACTAATTCGTTTTAAGACCAAGTGTCCACAGAAATTTCCAAAATTTACAACTTTTTGGTCACTGTTGTTGAACTGGAAAAATTTCTGTTTATATTACATCTAATATTACAAAGAAATCAGTCCCTGCTGTACTCAGCTAGAGATTGGGTCGATTAAGCTTTTAAGTAATATTCTGGCTCTTTCAGCAGGGTTTTATTTATGTCCCTAATTCCCTAATCAATTATTTAATTATTTCTCAAGTAGAAATAAGTTGAAACCAGTTACTTTGTACTCGAATATTTGTAGTCTTAGGAAAAAAGTTTTAGGAAAGACAAATTTTTATGACAAATGGATACATAAATTGTAAATTTAAGGAAAATAAATTCTAGAGATTTTTCTGCACCGTGTGCATCTCTCTCATTCATTAAATTTAATTGTAAATAATGCTGTCAGAGTAACAGTTAATTTTTTAACATTATACAAGAATTGTACACGTTTTTTCTACATCCCCTTAAAGATGGGATATACAAAATCATATCACTGGTTTAACATTGAAATCTGTGAGTAATATAAAATCGGAGAGCAGAATAAAAATATCAAATATTTTAATGGATTTTTTTAAAACTCCTGTCAACTATACAGAACTATCATAAAAACATACAGTAAATTCTTATCAGTTGGTTAAGTTATAAATCTACTCGTGATTCACATAATCAGGCAAGGGCGGCCAAATACCTAGCAGGCAGGTGGCTCATAGCCCAGAACCAGTCCTGGATAGAATTGGATACTGTATACGTGTAGCATCCACCCAAGGTCCTAGGCTTCCACCAGCTAAATTGGGTGAGATTGGTGCTCTGTAAAGCCATGTGCAAATCTGGCTTTTTGGATGCTGACGATACAGCGCTTCCACTTTGCCACTAATACCAGTCGATCTCCCTATAACAGTGTTGATTATTCCGTTTTATATGAATTCCATGTTGTACGAGTCATTTCGATTTTACAAATACATGAGCTGTTCACAGCCTGGCACACATATTTGTAAAATCTAAGTGACTCGTACAACATGGAATTCGTATAAAACAGAATAATCAACAGTGTTGTAGGGGGTCGACTGGTATTCGAATATACAATAGCAATCTTATCTTTTTTTCACGTGTAGTATAGAAATTCGTAATAAGATATATAATGCAGTTATAATAAAATATTGTGCGATAATTTTCATATAATTAAAATTAATATGTATTTATTTTTTAGAAAATACAAGGGAAGCGGCACATCCACCGCTTCCAATGATGGCACACCACTGCAGTATATCTTAGTTATTATACGAAGATTCGGTCCATAATACAAATAAAAGTGAGTCATCTGCTAAGTCAGTGTTTTTCAACCTTTTTCATTGAGTGGCACCCCTGATTGAAAAATAAAAAATCGTGACACCCTTGACCAGCAGCGGATCTGAATAAGGGGGCTAATGGGCCAGATAAATTTTTTGCGAAAACGAATATTACGTGCAACGCTGGGTGGGGTCCGGGCAGGGCGTTTCCTCCCGGGAAGAAAACTTTTAAAAATAGACAATTTGAAGTAGCATTTTAATGCAAAAAAACAGCGTTTCTACGTGTTCAAAATCAAAATTTAAGTCCATAGAATTTTGTCAAAATACCTACATGTAAAATAATAGTCTCTCTATTGTTTTTTAAATTTAGTTTTATTATAAAATATATCATCATTTTATATTATTATTTTATTGATAAACAATTTTTGTTAAATTTACTGGTTATAGCTGTATATTCGTTTGTGAATGGTTGTCTCTTTAATCCGACTTATTCTTTCGACTTATTCATTTAATCCGCCATTAACCTAATGCTGTAAGATAGTCTACCGAAAGAATAAGTCGGATTAAAGAGACAACCATTCACAAATTTAAGTTTTTTTATACTATTTTGATGCATATATAAAATAAATATTTCATTACTTTTTTCTTATCTTTTTCATATCAATTTAAAAAATTTAAATTAAAAAAATGATAAAAAATTGTTTATTTGTCATCATTGCTTTTGAATACTATGAAAATACTGTAATATGCACCTACTTTGTGATTGAAACCACA
>NW_019385348.1:163591-165288 GCF_000671375.1 Centruroides sculpturatus | reverse complement strand
ATATATATATATATATATATTACTGTGAAAGACCAATATTTGTGAATGTCGACACACACAACTGTGTGAATGTTGACATTCACAACAAACAACTGTGTGAATGTTGACATTCCCCCCATTTCGGTCATTCACAGTAACATATACACACACACATAGGGTGTTTTGAAATTCCTGTTACAATATTACACTTCCAAAATTTGATGCATATGATAAGATTAAAAAGTATATGGTAAAAAAAATATATGCAATCTTTTATTTTCATTAAAACAAACATTTTTTAAGTGAATAAAGTAAATTATTACACCATACAGCCAGTATAAAAAAATAAAATAAACAAACACTGAAAATGTATGTCATAAAGTAGATGATCTCTTTGCATGAATTATGGTTGTGACACAAGAAATTCAACACATACCATATATTTTTGAGCAAGTGTACTAGCTCATAAATATTGTATGCTTCGCAGATATAATGTTTGCATAGACAGTGGACACCACCATATTGAGCAGCTCTTGTAATAGATCAGAATGTAAAATGAAAAGTACTACTATTTAAGAAGTACAGTATTACACATTTTTATAAAAAAAACATTGCTTTCAAATATATAAAAATAACATACAAAATTTTACAATAAATCTATTTATGTTTTCTTATAAACCTTTCAATTTAAATAAAAGAATAAAATATGAATTTGTCTTCATTTCAACAAAAACTTCAAAACTGGCAAATGTATAAATTTAAGATTGCCATGAATGAACAATTGGCCTAATCAATTTTTTCTTTNATTTAACTTAGGCATTGGCCTTTCTCTTTTAATAATGTTTTCTTTTTCATTATATGATCTTGAGCCAAAACTTTTTTAAAATAAATTTTCAATATTGCAATTACATTCTGAATCCCTAGCTATAATATAAGAGCTAAAATTAAAAATAAAATAATAAAAACTTACTTGGTGAAATAAAATGTGTGGTGGATATTCATACCTGGTACAAAATATTCTTCAATTGTATGAATATACTTTTAAAGAAAATTATAATTAAATATAGCCTTGTAAAGAAACATACATAAAAATAGCATAAAATATTCTTTATTCTTTAAGTCTTAACCACTTAGTCAAATAGCTCCCTACATGTGGAATCAGAGACGGTCCTGCTAGATGTGAGGTGCGTGTATGCACGCAGGCTGTCAAATCCCGAGGGTGCCAATACTGGTTAATGTCAAATGCCTCTTTTGTCGCATCACTAGTATACCTCAAAAGATGCGACAGGATTGTTGTAAATTTTAAATGTTTCTCACCATAGCTGTAAAAATCTAAATATGTTAAACTTAATAGTCATTTGTTTTCTAACTAATTCGTTTTAGGACCAGGTGTCCACAGATATTTCCAAAATTTACAACTTTTCGGTCACACTCGTTGAACTGGAAAAATTTCTGTTTATATTACGTCTAATATTACAAAGAAATCAGTCCCCACTGTACTCAGCTAGAGATTGGGTCGGCTAAGCTTTTAAGTAATATTCCGGCTCTTTCAGCAGAGTTTTATTTATGTCACCAATTCACTAATCTCTTTATTTGTAAAGACAGATTTTTATGACAACGGATACATAAATCATAAATTTAAGAAAAATAAATTCTAGAGCTTTTTCTGTACCTCGTGCATCTCTCTCATTCATTAAATTTAGTTGTAAATGATGCTG
>NW_019385348.1:97388-160031 GCF_000671375.1 Centruroides sculpturatus | reverse complement strand
ATATATATATATATATATATTACTGTGAAAGACCAATATTTGTGAATGTCGACACACACAACTGTGTGAATGTTGACATTCACAACAAACAACTGTGTGAATGTTGACATTCCCCCCATTTCGGTCATTCACAGTAACATATACACACACACATAGGGTGTTTTGAAATTCCTGTTACAATATTACACTTCCAAAATTTGATGCATATGATAAGATTAAAAAGTATATGGTAAAAAAAATATATGCAATCTTTTATTTTCATTAAAACAAACATTTTTTAAGTGAATAAAGTAAATTATTACACCATACAGCCAGTATAAAAAAATAAAATAAACAAACACTGAAAATGTATGTCATAAAGTAGATGATCTCTTTGCATGAATTATGGTTGTGACACAAGAAATTCAACACATACCATATATTTTTTAGCAAGTGTACTAGCTCATAAATATTGTATGCTTCGCAGATATAATGTTTGCATAGACAGTGGACACCACCATATTGAGCAGCTCTTGTAATAGATCAGAATGTAAAATGAAAAGTACTACTATTTAAGAAGTACAGTATTACACATTTTTATAAAAAAAACATTGCTTTCAAATATATAAAAATAACATACAAAATTTTACAATAAATCTATTTATGTTTTCTTATAAACCTTTCAATTTAAATAAAAGAATAAAGTATGAATTTGTCTTCATTTCAACAAAAACTTCAAAACTGGCAAATGTATAAATTTAAGATTGCCATGAATGAACAATTGGCCTAATCAATTTTTTCTTTCAAACTTAATGTTCAAAAATCTCAACCAAATTCTTCCAAAAGTAATTTGCTTGACCCAATCATTAATATCTTAATGAAACAAATGCACAAATCTTAAGTGTGGTGTTTATGCCAAATCAATTTTTGTAACATTAAACTAATATTAATTACACTAATAATAAAACCATAATAGACTTACAAAAAAATTAAAAATTTGATTTTATAAAAGAAAATGCTTTTTCAATATCTTTTTCATTATAAATTTATTAATTTCTTACTTTATAAACATTTGTTTCATAATTTAATGATAATGTACTAGTACATGTACAGAATTACTTCTACTTTTTATTAGTACATTCAAAGAAAGCAAATTTAAAATATTTATAAATTTTTCTTTAATTTTAGAAATATCTCATAGGAGAAAATAACACAAACACTTTGTAGGACGTGGAAAAATTTTTTTTTAAATTGTAAGAAATGGGAAAGACACACGTAGCATACAAAGGGCCCCAGTGGTGTATATAATTCCACTTCATGACAATAGTTTTTGATAGGGGAATTAATCTACATAGGCTAAACCAAACATTCCTTATGCAAATGATTGAAAGAGAACAAGTATGAGAGATAGCACAGGAAAATCACTACTATCCTTTCCATTTATGCATCGAATGATAAAATGTACCTTTGCTACAAGTGATTATTTAAAAAGGACCATCTAGGAAGAAAATCTAAGAGATCTGGAATCCCTTGAAACTTTTAATGCAAATATGCGAGTTACTTGCATCAACAGTACAGAAGAAAGGTCACACTCAAAAGTCTGCTATGATTCTTCACTTCCAATTATTGTCCATAATTTCTGGTAATGCTTTAAATTTTAAATCCCAGTTCAACAAAAGCTCATTCAATTTTTAGTGGTTCTCCAAACATTTTGTTTTAAATTTACTACTCAATGAGCAGATATTTACTACAATTCAAATTTTGCAGCTGTTCTTTGAACATTCCATTATAGAATTTGAAGATTCCATCTTGGATCTTAGCTATTCCTGATAAAGGTCTATGGAGTTGACAGAAACATTTGAACTTCTCATTACTTTCATTGCTAGATTGACCTTGAGGTTCGTACATGGTTTTGTAAAAAAAAAAAGTTGTTGGTGTTATTTTTCTGTCAACTGTATCTCACAGTAAAAAAACTACTACAGTTGACAGAAAAATAACACCAACAACTTTTTTTTACAAAACCATATACAAACCTCAAGGTCAGTCTAGCAATGAAAGTAATGAGAAGTTCAAATGTTTCTGTCAACCTATAATAAAATAAAAATTCAAGTATTCAAACTAATTTTACTGAAATAATATCTTTCTTTATTTTGATATTTAACAAATATAATTTATATTATATTGTACTTGATGATGTGCTTTATGTCCTTCTATTGCTAAATATATGAATGTTAAATTTTCAGCTCTATCATAAACTTGGCTCTTTTTTTGCAATAAATTTTGGCTTTTTTTGTGTTCATTGGTGTCTGTGATTCTAATCAGTTTCAATAGTGTGTGATAAGTCCTATTGAGAGCTGAAGTGCTCATAGAGTCTTTATATTATACTTATTGTATAAATGTCATTATATGGTATTTACAATTAATTTTTAATTAAAAATAAATAAAATAATAAAACTTTTATCATCATCAAAATAAAAAACACATCTAGAATAAAAATTATTAATATTTTATTTTTAAAAATAAATTTAAAATTTTTTACAATAAATTGTTATTATTAATTTACTTCAAATAGTTTTATTTGAAAGGATACAATGGAATATCCCACACTTCTGAATCATTGTCATTAAGGTCTGGTACACTATCAATGCAAAAGTCTTGATAGATTTGTAGCTGAAAGGTTTTCTAGATAAAAATATACAATAGAGTTTATTATTAATAACTTTTTCTAACTTCAGAAAAATTTCATAAATGAACATAATACAAAATTTAAGATTAATAAACGAGAAATAATTTATAATCTAAAATTATATAAAATCAAAAAAACAAAAAAAATCAGAGTATTTCATTGAAACTTAATTTTTTTTGTAACAATTTGCATAAAAATAATAAAACAAACACGATATCTTATTTCAGTATTTAGATTTGTAATAAACAATATAATAATCAAATATAATGTATATAATTTAATTTTAATAAAAGGTTATGAAACTTGGTATTATCTTTGTGAATAAATAAATAAATTACTGCTAATTTCAGAAAGCCAACTTCTTACTAAACTAAAAAAGTTTTCATTTAAATCTTACCATCCTCAGCTTAATCTTAGATTTAATAGTTTAAAGTAATATAGCATAGAATAAATAAATTAGAACAAATTCATAATTAATACAGTGATACCTTGGTTTTTGTCGATAATCCGTCCGAAAACAATTGGCAAAATTTGAAACTGACAAAAACTGAGGCAATTATTTCTATATGAATCAATGTAAATCCAATTAATTTGTTCTAGACACACCAAAATACATACCAAACACACATTTCATAGAGAATAAATATAGTGTTATATAGTTAATATAGTTAAAAACAATAAGAAATTAATATAAAATGAAAATAAAAGTGACTGATTTCAGCAATCTTAATGTTGTTCTATTTTTCGATGATTTTCTTCTTCAACTCAATAATGTTTCTGGCCTTCATCTTTGAAGGGCTGCTGGCTCTGAAAACTTTCTTTCGTTCTAAGATGGAGAAAAAAACGAAAGGAAAGCAATGGAATTGTTTGGCTCGAGACACAGGGTAATAATGCTCACACAATGAGAAATAATGCCTCACTGAGCAGGAAAGCGTGTAGGTCACCCTTTGTTTTCACAAAACTAGCAGCGAGGTCATGTCAGCACGTCAACAAAATCTGAGGCAACCGACAAAAAACCAAGACAAATTTTTTGCAGAAAAAATTTATGAAAACCAAAACGAATAAGATAATGATAACTGAAGTCAACAAAAACTGAGGTATTACTGTACTCCAAACAGTTACAATTTTTGAATTTAAAACAAATGTATTAGATCAGTGTTTTACCTTTTTTTGTGATATGTCCCACCTAAGCCTTTTTAAAATTCTTATGCCCCTCCTAACGTAAACAGTGGCTATACAGTTAACCTTAAACTCTGGACAAGTCCATTTTCAAATTGCCCCCTTAACAATTCAATGCCCCCTGTGGGGCGTGGGCCCCACGTTGGGAAACACTGTATTATATCATGTGAAGTAAAATAATGTAAATTAAATAAAAAAACAAGTTAGCATCTACATAAAAACTTATTAAGTAAGAAGATTTATATTATATTGGTTCTACAATTTAGGTAGGTCAATTTCAAAGAGAATGAAAGAACATTATTTTAATTCTTCTAATACAATTATAACTAATGCCATTTCCATATGAGCTGTTTCTAAAGACAGATAAATGTATTAAGGAATAAACCTAAGAAATGGGACAATGGTTATAAATCAAGAATTTCAGAGCAATTTTATATATGTTTTGAGATATCACTGTAACATTATTAACAGAGTTCTAGCAAATGAGCTAAGTGAGTTACAGCTCAGAAATTTGACAGTTGGCTCAACTCTCAGCTGGAGTCCAGAATTGCAGTTTATAGCTCAACATAACTCAGTTCTGGTCTATATGTTGAGTTTTTTGTAAAGATGGTCTGTCCTATCCACTTTGAATTATTGAGACTCTACTGTACCTGTTTTGCTATAAATGATTGTTGTTATTTGTATCATTTTAAAATATTACCCTTTATTACTTTTAATAAGTCTCTTAATCTAAAAATTGTTTAATGCTCAAGCACTTTTTATTTGAATGCTCTCATTTTAATAACAGATACATGAAAACATATCCAAAATACTGTGTATATGTTATTATTACAGATACAATTTTAAAAATGAGCTTTGCTGCAACATACTCCAATTAAGCTCAGCTCCCATCCATATTCATAATTTAACTCAGCTCTTGTCCTAATTCACAACTCAGCTCACAATCCACCTGACAAGACCTCGACTCAGCTTGGTATTTTCCAAATAGCTGAGCTTTGCCAAACTAATTATTAATATGCAAGATTTATATGGAATTGGCAATGCTTGGCTATGGTTGATGAATTTCATCAATTTCTCTTCTTTCTTTAAGAGATTAATAACAAAATTTGCTAATTATGCTTGTACAAAATTTCTACTTTATTTTGTTTTATTGTATAGTACTTTATTTAATTTATACAGTAATACAGTAGGGCCTCGAAAACTCAGCCTAATGTGGACCGAAGGGTGGCCGAGTTTGTGAAAATGCCGGGTTATCGGGAATGGGGTTAAAAAAGGATAAGTATGCGTGTTTCCTCAGAAAATATTGTACTGTACTTGTATGTATTGTTTGTTTGAGAATACAACAGAGAATAAACTGCCCAAATACCCTTAAACAAAGGAAAAGTACGTCCTTTATGAAGGCATAGAGCCTTTACTACATGAAAATGAAAATTAATGAATACACTGTGTACAGTAATTTACTTGATAAGACAGACCTCAGAAAAATACTTTATGAGGCATAAAGCTGTTTATAATGAAAATTAATTAACTAAGGATTTTTTTTGCCTTGCCAGGGTGTGGCCGAGTTATCCGGAGTGCCGGGTTATCGAGTGCCGAGTTTTCGAGGCTCTACTGTACCCCGAACTTACACGATAGGTGGGATCGAGCGATAACTGCGTAAGTCGAATTCGCGTAAGTCGGGGTATAATTTTGCATATAAATACATACAAATAATTTTTAATTGGGGCCAGAAACTAAAGAAAACAATAATTTAGAAAAAAAAATGTTTAATAAAATCTTAGATAATACATATGTATAACAAATTATTATTACACAATTTTCCACATTTGCTTGATTATCACACCATAATTTTAACATCGTTTCCATCTCAGGGATAATACCATGAAGTTTACGAATGATGCTTGAATTTAAAGATTGAGCATTTTTTACAGCTTCGAGAATTTTTTCTTTACCTTTTATAGTTGTTCTGACCATCGATTCCGATAGATCAAACTTCTTTGCCAATTCATAAATTTTCATTTTTGTATCCAAGTCTTTAATAATGTTAACTTTACATTCCAAAGATAAAGTTTTTCTTTTCTTGTTTGATGCAGAAGAATCAGTTCTACTTTGTTCAGTTGACATAGTAGAGTCTCCCAAGTCTCCGCAGATATAACAAAACACAGAAATAAATAACACAAAATAAATTGTAGCTATATGTCGATTCCGTGCGACACGTCCGAACATTTAAGCCGAACAATAGTGTGGGGGGAGTGAGTAATCAAGAGCTGCGTGGCGCTCAAACAAAAGATGAATCGACGAGATTTGAAAATCGTGTAACTCCAGGTTCGCGTAAGTCAAGGTATTACTGTATTATATTATATTATTTCACATGTTCTATTGCATTTGTTTTCAAAATTTAAAAACTGTAATTGTTTAAAATATGAATTTTGAATTTGTCTATACTAATTTATATACTCTATGGCACAATATTCTAAACTGTAAATCTAAGATTTTAAGCTGTCAAATTTTGATCAAAAACATTTTTTTTAATAAAAAGTATGCTCTCTGAAATTAGTGGAATTTATTTATTTACTTATGTATAATGGTTTGTTTATTAATCAAAATATTTGCAAAAGTTCTTTGTATAAAAAATTTATAAATTTTAACTGCTTACATCATCTTGAGCTGAACATTTTTCATCATTTTCTTTAGCCAACAAGTTATGAAGGAATGTTTCTACTTCTGCTTTGTAATTTCTGTTAAATAGTATATCTATAGTTATGTTTGTTATGAAACATAAAAATTAAAGGTAAAAGAATAAAAATTTGCTAATGACATTGACAAAATGTTTTAAATTCATTACTTTCATAAATAAAAGGTGATTATAAAGTAACTTGATTAGCAGTGAATTCAGGTCTGTGAAAAGCAAGGAAATCATTGAAACTTTTTCAGGATAAATACAGGGTAACATGTGCTTGCAATACACCAAAATGAATTTGTTGCACATTTCATAGAAAAGAAGCACCAGTAGAGTAAAACTTCTTTTCTGTGAAATATGTAACCAAAGCAGAAAATGGGAAAATGTGAACTTTGAATTCTTCTCAACAAATGCTTTTATACCCCACAGCTGATATCACAGTAAGCTTCAGCTACAGTGCTGCTGCCTCAACCATGAGCTATGGGTAGTATGGGTCTTCTGTCACAAAGTGACTTCCTTGCTTCCCATTGTTCAAACACCAATTATATATGTTGTTTTTCTTTCTTCATATACCATTCCAATGCCTTATTCTGTTTTCTGTCATGCAAAATCTTGTGGCATTGTGAATTCTCAGTGTATGTATTGAAAATTTTTGATATATGGTTACAACTAATTGTAACCGTGATATGTGTTCTAACTCAATTTTCGCGTATTGTGAGCACGTCATTATCCTATACTTATCCTGCAAAAAGTTCAACAGATTTCTTGTTTTCCATGCTCCTGAGATTGACACTAATTGGTCAAATTATTTTAATAATAAATAAATAAATAATTACAACAATTTTAATTATAGCAAAATTATACTAATTATTTTGAATTAGTACATCTCTACTATTGTTAAGCAAACAAAAATAAAAAAGCCAGTTAATTTTAATGCATAAGAATACACTATCATTATATAATATTTAGATTCACAAAACATTTGAATGTCTTTATTGATAACTGATTAATATTTTATTAATGTGGATAAATTATTTCTTAAACCAGACTTTTTAAGACAATTTATACTTCAATAAATTAATACAGTATTTCAAAATTAGTTTACATCATTCAATTTTCTGTATATTTTTTTAAAGAGGAATTCTTAGTGTCTTCTAACTTCAAGAAGGTTTCCAAGCCTTCTTGAAGTTAAAAGACATCAAGAATTCTAAATGTGTTACAAATAAAATTTTTTGAGATATTGTTTTATTTGTAATGCACTTCAAATCCAATTTAAAATTTTGTTTGCCTTGTAACATGAGAATGAATTATTAAACAGACTGAAAATGTTTGCTTGAAATATAAATTTTTATTCAGTACTAAGTACTAAGATATGGATTTTATCTTTTTTCAGTTACTAGTGAATATTTCCTATCTTCAGATATCATTTTACATCATTTAATCATTTAAAAGTATGCAAAACCATTTGAAAAATAATATCAATTAGAACCATTTAAAAATGTTAAAACATTTTTACTGAAATATCTTCTATACAGGTATACCTCGACTTACGTCGTTTCGAGTTACGTCGTTCCCGATTATACGTCATTTGTCAAAAAAGTATATGGAAAAATAAAAATCAAGTTTAAGTCATTTTATTCGACTTTACGTCTGTCTGCCACAAATACTGAAGTCGTAATATCATTATAAAAACGTTTAAAGCACATAAAATCATATTAAAATATGTACATTTACAAGTATGTACTGTATTTACAGTACATGCATTCGCAAATTTAGATTACGTTTTTCTGTACTATATTAAAAACTAAAATTTATTTGTTCGTAAGCTTAAAATAGATCCTTATTAACCATATATTATTAAAGATGCATTAATAAATAAAATACAGAACCGGAATTGGTAATTTATGGTTTAGCCTAGTGACAAGTAGATTCGGAAACAAGTAAATTCGACTTATGTCGTTTTTCGACTTAAGTCGTTCTCCTGGAACCAATTACCGACGTAAGGCAAGGTATACCTGTATAATCACATCATACAAATTATTAGGACACAGATTGTGTCCTAATAATTTGCATTTTCTCTACATATAAAGTTGCCCCTTGTTTCATGAGAGTTATTGAAGAAAGACCACCAGGCAATGAGAAGGAATCAGAGTTTTTATAGTTAACTAGCTGTTACCCGCAACTTCGCCCGCAGAGGTTTTGCAAGCAAACCCCATTTATATTCAGTATTTCAACAACCATAGTAATTGTTATATGACACCTACTGCCGAGAATGATGAGAATTGCTGAGAATCAAACAAACTATTTTCAATTTGATCAATTTTCTGGAACTTTTACAATCATTCTATAATTTAAAAAGGTTTGAACATTTGGTTAAAAAATCGAAATATATAAAAATATTTATAACAATGTCTGAAATGTTATTAATTTAATACACTTAGGTACTTAATGAAGACTAAACGTAACAAAAAAATCGCATCTAAAATAGTACAGTAGAAGCCGTTTTTCCGGTTAAGACTTAATCTCTCCCTCTCCCCTCCGCAGGGGAATTTCGAAAAATCCCTTCTTAGTGAGCATTTTCATGACGTATCCTAACTGTGTACCAAATTTCACCTCTAGGTTCAGCGGTTTGCTCTGGGCAATTATGAATCAGTGAATGAGTCAGTCAGTCAGGACAAGCAATTTTATATATATAGATGAATTCATTTAGATCTTAAATAAATCTTCAAACTTAATAATTAAGTTACATTAAAACAGATTTTAATGTCATTATTAAGTTTAGATCTGATGATGAGATATGATAGTCTTGAAAAATGTTTTATCAAGTCACAAACTGACTTCTTAAAAATTATTAGCATTGTCTTAGGGATTAAAATCTTAAATTTAAGTTCAAACTCAGAGTGTGTATAAAAATTAATGACATCTTAGAATTGAAGAACTGTGGTATATATATATTTATCATGAACCAAAAATATATCTCATTTTCATTTAATTTCTTTCATACTACTGACTTTATCATTAACATTTCAAAAACACAAGATTACTAATAAAACAGTGTGTGTTCCTTAAGTCTGAAATTCATCTTTAAAGAAATATATCAAACTAAAATATTTTTATGTATATTTTAAAATATGTTTTCATTTTTCATAATTCAAAAATGTAATTTAATATATTACTATGCTATTTTATTAATTTTGCTTTTGTTTAATATTTTTATTTCTGATTATTTTAAAGATAGAAATTATTAGTAAATGTTATATTTTTTTTTTCTTTATAAATTCAAAATAATAGTGGAAATAAACTTGTAAAACAAACATTTTTTGATAAGTTTTCAAATAATATATTTAAAATTGTAATATTTAAAATAAAATAGTATTGTTTGTGATAAAAATATTTCTGCAGATAACTGATTTGAAATAACTTATGCCAATTCAGTTTTACTGAATAAAAGAATTATATTTATCTGATATTGACTCCAAACTGGTTTAAGTTATTAGTAAAATTAGTTTTGTGTATAAATTTAGTCTGTAAAAAGTAGAGAAAAATTAACGTGAAAATTTTGAAATTATTTAATATAACGATGTCAAAAAATATTCTCAAATTCACATTTCAACACAAAATATTTTTGTAGCATTCTAAATGAAATTCTAATGCATTCAAACATTTGTTGGTTTAAACACCCACACTTACTTGAGTACAATCAAACTCCAGAATATGTATATGCAAACTTGAAAGTATTGGTAGTTTCAAGTTTTTCATTTAACTTTGAATGCACTTGATACATGGATGTTTCAAAAATTACACATCTATAGGTTTGAGTTTTTAAATATATAAATACCAAACACCTTATTACCAGCAAACATTTTACTACAAAGGAAATACTTTCAGTCTAATTTAGATCATTTTCTATATTGTATTCAAAAGATAGAGAACCTGAAGATGATCCAAATTAGATTGAAAGTATTCACAGTAAAATTTCTGTTGATAATAAAGTGTTTGGTATTTACATATTTAGTTTTCAATAGTGTTTAGGGCTAAAAAAGCATTTTGTATTGAAAAATGGATACGAGTTCTGAAAAATAATCTAACATTTTAATTATATTTGAATCTTATTGAAATGAAGAATTAGAAGAGACTTTATTTACTTACTGTGCAAGGGCTTCATTCTTAAATGTAACTTGAATAAGTGGCATTTTAGTTGAAGAATCATCTTCATACAATGCAACCACACACTTCAATTCATTTTTTAATGCTTCATGTTAAAGAGTTAAGTATATTCATAACATAATTTTCAGTATAAATAGAAACCAACAGAAGATTTCTCAATACATTAAGCAATGTTTCCCAAACTTTTAACATTCATATAATTTTCTTCATACTTTAACATTATATATGATTGACATGTCCCAATTCTCAGAGATTCCAGCTTAACATATTAAAAAACTATACTGGTTCTGATTAATTTAATTATGAATTATAATAGCTTTAACATTAGATAAAAAATACAAATTTAGTAATTTATTCAATTAATTTAATGATAGGATTATTGCATTATTTTTAGTAATTCCTTTCATTGTGTTTCAAATCCTTTAAATATATACCAAATTTGGGAAACATATGATTTATTAAATCTTTAGAGAATATACTCAATAGTCAATCTTATAATAAAAAATAAATAAATAACAATTTACTATAGATATTTTCTAAATCACTTTATTTCCTTTTACTTTATGCAAATAATGTTTTAACTTCATAACAACTTTTAAACATTAAATTAGATAACTATCTCAGATTTTGTGAGTTTCCAGATTTACACAACTGTTCCTCCTGACAATGAATACCAGAAATATGAGGGCAGTTTTTTTTCAAGTTTCAATGGTCCATAAAACAAAGACAAGTGTAAATAACAAAATGAATTTATTACCAAAAGTTAGGTACAAACATAGCTACTTTTTGACATAATCACAATGAACATTGAGGAATTTGTCATATCTGTGCATGAGTTTTTCTATTTCCTTGTCATAGAATGTTGCACCAATGACTTGAGATGGGCGCTAACATTGTTTTGAACATTGTCATTAGTCTCAAACCTCTGGCCTGCTAGCCATGTTTTCAGTTCAGGAAAGAGGCAGAAGTCTTCACACATTAAAAAGTTCCAAGCTGGATAGAAGTCTGAAAAGCAGAAGTCTTCACCACCTTTAAACACCCAGCTATATGCTGGGTGTTTAAAGGTGGTGAGTGGTTTAAAGGTGTTTAAAGGTGTTTGTAGATGAGGCCATAGCACTTTAGCTGATGCTTACTATGACATCAGTTGTGGGATATAAAAGCATCTATTCAGAAGAATTCAAAGCATGCATTTTTCCATTTTCTGCATTATACGTTTCATGGAAAAGCAGCAGTCTTCTTTTCCATAAAATGTGTAACCAAAGTAGAAAATGGGAGAATGCATACTTTGAATTTTATTCAACAGATGCCTTTTATATCCCACAACTGATGTTACAGTAAGCTTCAGTTATGTGCTATGGTCTCATCTGCAAACCTGTATGGGTCTTCTGTCATGGGCCTATTGGCTCACTTGCTTCCTCATTTGCACATTGTTCAAACACCATATATCTGTTGTTTTTTGTTTCACACACACACACACACACACACACACACACACCATTCCAATGCCTTATGGTGTTTTCCATCAGGGGGATCTCATGACATCATAATTCTAAGTGTTTGTATTGAAAACAGGGCTGTGGAGTCGCGTAAAAATCTACCGACTCCAACTCCGACTTTTCCTTACCAATCTGACTCCAACTCTGGCTAAAACACCAAAACTCCACGACTCTGACTCCGACTCCACAGCCCTGATTGAAAATTATTTATGCATGATTATGTTAATTGAAACCATGTTGTTTGTGCTACTCATATTTTTGTGTATCACAGCACATGTTATCCAATATTTATCCTACAAAAGTTTCAATGGACTCCTCATTTTATGCACTCTTGAGATTGCCACTAGTTGATCAAGCCACTTTATGACATCCCTACATTTATAATGAACTTTTATAAGCAAATAAGAAAAGCCCTTACAAGCCCTTTCATTAGAATTATTATTCTAATGAAAGGGCTTGTAAGGGCTTATATGTAAAATTTGCTTTAGCATTTATTGAGACATTAGAATTAGAAACAACTAGAGTGTTATCCTAGATAAATTCTATTTCATTGAACTATCTTCATTACTGTATTCAGAAAAAAAATATATAAAAAGCTCATACAATGATATTAACAATGATACAGCCACATTCTAGTATCCAAATTCTTACTAAAACATTAATTAATGATAATTCTAACTGAATAAACTTAATAGTAAATAAAATCTCCACCAATGTGGAAATTAGTCCAACAGTTGTCCAAATTTATCACTTTTCAAACATTTTTGACATAGTCCAAAGGTCTTCATCAGAAAATAGAACAAAATGGAATGTTTGTTAAATCTCCAAACAGGAAAATATAATTTTAATTTCATATCAAATACAATTTATATTGATTGTCATGCACATAGCTCATACAGTAGATAGGCAGTTCACAAAGTATTGTCAAATCATGCCTGTCATGCTTTTGAGATTGCCCTTTCTTTTTCGTTGTTAATGTAATTTCTGCTCTGTTTGTCTCGAAAATTTCAAGAACCTCCTTCTCTCTAATATGTTCCCTAAGCCCCAATGTTTTTAGCATGAGGTTTGTTGAAAAAATGGGATAATTCTGGCTTCCAATGCATAGATGGATATGGCAGTGGTAGTTTTTCCATGCTAAATGTCATACTTGTGCTCCTTAACATGCTTGGATAGCACCTTTTGGTGGAGCTGATGCAGATCAGATTTCTCTGTAATCTGTCATTCCAAAGGTGAGTGGCATATACTCCAAGGGGTCTATCCTTATTTGTTAGGTCTTTTGCATTACTAAATTGAAAATAATCAAAGTTTGCTTGTAAGTGCTCACTTGAGACTGATTATACTTCTGTATATGTGAGATAAGATGAGGTTATATTGTATTGGGTTGTTTGGAAAGGTCATAGCAATTTTTGATAGCAAACAGTTGAGAGACTGATTGATGCAAAAATTATTAAATTGTATTGATATAAACCAATGAATATTGTAACGTTAAGTTACGTTGAACATTTTAAATAAGTAGAGTAGACCTACAGAGACTGAGTAAACTTTATTATCAGTAACAACAGTAACAAAGAGCCATGTAACTACAGTAATCTCTAGCACAAGGTCTCACACAAAACTGTTGGTGGACAAAAGAAATTTTCCATGTGCAATAGACCAGGCTCAGTGTCATCTATTGGCGGTCAGGCCACATGTCTAACCGACACTCACATATGACAAATATTACAAAAAATTATCTTGAGATGCATCCGTTACAAAAAAATACCATTAAGATTATGTCAAAACTATCTCCTTTCTGAGTTACTGGAGGTAATCACATTTGACAAAACCTTTAATTACCAGTAACAAATTAAGGAAAACGAACATTTTCGGCCTTCATCAAGGTCCGTATCAGGTTTTCTATAATGTTACTGGTAATTAAAGATTTTGTTGAATGTCATTAAGTTTATTCAAATATTGTTTAATTTGTCTCATTGTAAAAACAGATGCAAACAATATGCATTTTTGACACTTGTTTTTTCCTTCTATTGTAAAGGTAAAATTGCTGTACAAACAGCAAAAGAAATACGTGATGTTTATAGTGGGAGTGCTGTAGCAGAATCAACTGTTCAAAAGTGGTTTGCTAAAATTTAAAGCAGGTAATTTCAGCCTTAAGGATTCTCCCAGCTCAGGAAGACACCCTGTTATTGAAGAGGACCAGGTTAAAACATTATTGAATGATAACCCTCATTACACAACTCAAGAGATTGCAGACATAGTGAAGTCATCAAACAGTACTGTATTTCAACATCTAAAGAAGTCAGATATGTGAATCGTTATGACATTTGGATACCTCACAACTTAATGGAAAGAACTTACTGGATTGCATCTCCATTTGCAATTCTCTTGAAAAACGAAATGAAAATGATTCTTTTCTGAAGCTTTTAGTGACAGGTGATGAAAAGTGGATCATTTATAACATCATTAACCAAAAACAATCATATGGTAAGAAAAATGAACCACCATTAAAAACTCCAAAGGCTGGTCTTCATCCAAAAAAGGTCATGCTCACCATCTGCTGGGATTGGAAAGGAATCCTGTACTACAAGCTGCTTCCACAGAATCAAATAATTCAGTGGTTCTCAACCTTTTTTTGTTGATGTGCCCTATTAGCCCATTAGCTGTTTCTCAAGTACCTCTTATATTTTTGTGTGTAAGTTTTATAATTACTGCGTTAGATGTATACAGCCCTTATAACTGAGTGCCATAAAAAAAACTAACTAACTATACCTAAAAGTGAATTACTTATTTTACATAAATAATAATAAATTTAATCAGGTACATACATTTATTTATTATTATTTGATAAGTATATTATATAAAATCACAGAAGTCATTTCAATACATGCATAAATTACATTTCCTAAAAATAAAGAATTATAATTAACAATAAAGAAAATTTAAATTATTCTACAATAATTTCTAACAAAATTTAATGGGATATTTGTTGCGATAAATCTTCAACAATTTTTTTCAAAATTTGGTTCCCACTTACTAGACTACAGGTTCGCTCGGCACTAATGGCACAAATAGACAGGCAAATCAAGTGGCTAAACAAGTTTAAAAACAGTTAAGAGGGAAATCGATGTTCATACTGGAATATTTTAAAGCAAGGTTTTGTCGTGTCTTGTTTCTTGTGTTAATAATTTACAACAAATTGATTAACATACGCCATTTTATAATTAAAGTTAGATGTACTCCTTCAATTTATGCTCGTACCCTTAGGGGTACATGTACCCCCAGTTGAGAACCACTGAAATAATTGATTCTGATAAGTATTGTTTCCAACTGGATAAACTGAACATGGCAATTAAAGAAGCACATCTGGAACTGGCCAATAGAAAAAGCATTGTGTTTCATCAAGATAATGCCAGACTGAACACACCCTTACAAACATGCCAAAAATTATTGGAACTAGGCTTGTATGTTCTACCTCACCCCTCATTCTCACCTAATGTGCCCTGTCAGACTACCATCTGTTCCATTCTCTGCAGAATTCCCTTTGTGATAAAAAGTTTGACGCTTTGGAAACTTGCAAAAACCACTTGAAAGTTTTCCACAGAAAAAACTGAAAAGTTCTACAAAGAGGGTATCATGAAGCTCCTTGTAGATAGCAACATGTCATTAAAAACAATGGTAATAGAATAAAAGTGTATTTGTAGTTTTAAAACATTTCTCTTAAAAACTGCTACAAATTTTCTGAATAAACCAATACTACCAAGCAGTCTTTCTTCTCTTTTCTCTCTGATTGTATTGTATCACATTGTTCTGGATACAGCCACAAACTTACTAGTAATGCTGTCAATGAGTTGCTTAGGAAATCTGTGATTAGTTGCTGTGTTCCTAGGACAGTCTATCTTGAGTTGCATGTCCACCCTGCTGGTGCAATAGATATGTGCTCTCCTAAAGAGTGTTGCAATTTTATAGTGGTATAGGTCAAGTCAGCTAGAATGTAAATTGGATCAAATTCAGATTTGTAGTATATAGTGGTTTGATTATCTCCTTCCAAATGAATTAGTAGGTGTAGGAAGTGTACTGTACCTCCCTTTCATTCTTCTGGTCAAATTGTAGCATGCAAACAGAACAGGAAATTGCATTAACAAAAAAAGAATCTCAATACTTTGTAAACTGCCTATCAATATAGTATGAGCTATGCACATGACAACCAATTTAAATTGTGTTCAATATCAAATTAAATTTTCCTGTTTGAAGATTCAATGAACATTCCATTTTGTTCAATTTCCTGATGACCTTTGGAATAGGTCAAAAAGTTTGAAAAGTAATAAATTTGGACAACTGCTGAACTAATTCCCAGGTTCGTGAAATTTTATTTACTATTCTTACTACAAAAATATTCTTTATTCCTTTGTGAGATAATAATTCAAATCAAATAATTCATGTATTATAAATTTCCTTGAACACAACTGTAAAAAATTCAATAGTTGTGCTAATAAAAATGGAAAGCAGGAAATGACTGTGTTCCTAACATGTTTTTATTTGTTTCAACAGTGTTATATCTGTGTTTTACTGCATTTTTGCAGCTTAATAATTTTATAACATTTCAATGAAATGTTTACAAGTTACTATTTTAACAGTTCATTAAGTGTTTATTTTCATTATTGTTGTTTTGTTTTTATATGCAGTAATATTTAAATATAAAGTGTACAATACCATTAGATATTTTCAATGATATTATACACTTCATATTTATCAAGTTCTGTTCATTTTATATATATTCTTTGCTATATAAATATTTTCATTGCTGTCCATTGTAAATTAAAGAAAATGCAGTTCATATAAAGAGTATCACAAACTTATTCACTGAATTACTGCCTTTCAAATATATTCTTTAATGATGTTATGAAGTGTATATTAGTACAGTAACCGGAATTTATAATGATTAATATATACTAACATTGTGGACTGAATAGTAAATAAGAGTTTTGCAGCATTTTAGTGATATTTGGAAAAACTGGTTGGGGATTATTTGGATGAATTTGGAATGAGTTAAAATTTTTCCATAAGAATGAAATGCACTTCCTGGTGCATTTCATTCACCATCATTTTCAAGAATGCATTATATTTAGACTAGTAGCCCGGACGCCCCTAGTAAGCGTTCCTTACAAATTCCCATGAGGCACAGTTTCTTTGGCTTTTTTGTTCTTATCATTATATAGATAGATAATAGGATATTGCTTATAATTGACTTGACAACTGAAATAGATCAGGTGAGCAACTAAGTAATCATCTATCCAGTTCTTTATATTCAATCTAAAACAGACTTTGTTATCTCGGTCTTTAAAAACAATTCTTATATAGAGTATATGCATGTCATTTCGAAATATCAATATAAATATAACAAATGCTTCTATTTAAATTTATGATAAAAAAAGCTATTCAATTCTCAATGAGAAAAGATGATAAATATTAAGAACTAGCAGACCCCACCACACGTTGTTGTGGCTCAAAATGTATCTATTATAAATTTATAACACTTCCCCGTGGGGGGGAATTTTTCGAAAAATTTCTTCTTAGTGTACATTCTGTTGATGTACCCTATTAAAACGCAATCAAAAACGCAAAAAACTACATCTAAAATAGTATAAATAGAAGCAGAGTTCTTTACGGTAAGCCTTAATCCTAACCATCTCCCTTCAGTGGGGGGAATTTCGACACGTATATTATATAAAAACACGTGTGTATTCGAATGCAGCATTGTGTCAAAATTTCAAAGGAATCGGTAGGAACAAATGAACATTACATTTTTATTTATATAGATAGATAGAAGATGATCTGCTTTAGTTCATTTTCACAGAAAAGCAAACTTAGGGCGTTGTACTCGTAGTGCCATCCATTGGACATAAAAGCCTTAACCTAGATTATATATTTTAATTTATATTAATGTTTAACGGAATAATATACAGCCTATGTCCACCCTGAGGTTCTATTCCAAATATTGGTGAAAGAATTTTTGAAATCGGATGAGTAGTTTCGGATATTACCTGCTGCAAACAAACTTACATACATACATACAAACATTACCTCTTTATAATATTAGTATAGATTAGAGTTAATAAAATATAATAATCTCCTTTGAAAATATTTAATCTAATAAAAATCAGAGTGGACATGATAAAGACAAAAGAAATCAACCAGTCTTGAGATCTAAAGATCTGATTTTAAGTTACTATGAGATTACTTAGAAAATATATCACTAAGGTACTTTAACCATTATTTTGACCAGAAGCCTATTTTTACTTTGATTAGAAGGTACTTTAACCCTTAATTTTCAACGATTGAAAAATAAGGACCTGTTCTAAACATCCAAAGATTTAATAACTGTCACAAAGAAAATCTATTATTAATGAGAGTTCATCTTTAGACTCATCAGGTAATGGGCAATGGCCAACACGAACAGAGTATCTTAATTACAAATGGAAGTCTTTTGTACCAAAATCAAATATATACTTCTATTTTAAACATAACTAGTGTTAAATGATAAATTACAAGGTTATAAATACAAATTTTGGTTTAACATTTTACATACAAATACTGTATATATAACAACATTCTGTAATGGAATTATAAATTTAAAATTAAAAAGAAACCTTAGTAATTGTAAAAACAAATAAGAGAACACAAGAATTAAATATCATAAATAAATTTGTTATTGAGTAATTATCACACATTTATGTTAAGCAGAATGTCTGCATCTGTCATTCTAACAACAGCTTAATGCAGATATCCCGTCTAATATATGAAAAAACCTATTAATTTATCCACATTTAGTTAATTTTTATTTTGATTGTAAAAATTTTTAATCTTATAATTATTACAAAAAGTCTTTTTTCATAAGTAGTCTACATTTTTTCATATACATTTGTAATTTGGTAGATTTCAATCTTATCATTACATATATAACTTGTCATTCCAAATCTAATATTACATGATACATAAAATTTAAATGGATAAAATTGAAGAAAAAGTGTCTTACTAAATTACATAAAGCTTTAAAATGATGTATAAATCGTTATTTAAAAATAAAATTATGATGATGGTATTGACTTATACTCTCAATATTTATTAATAAAACATTGCAAAAAATTAGTTTAATTTTTATGCATCAGGTCAAGGGAAAAGGATGTTCAAATAGATAACAGTAAATATAGGTCTAAAATTTTTAATAACACAGAANCAGATTAAATCAACATTATATTCTTCAGTAAGAATTAACACACTCAAAATTTGTGCTCTCCATTAATAAAATATCTGCATCTATAGACAGATATTCCAGTTTGCTATATGAAAAAGAACTGATATGAAATTTTAAAAAGAAGCTGATACTTACACAGCAAAATAAACTGTACATTTTTCTGCACTTGTGTAATTGTCAGCATAGCCAAAAATAAAAACGATACTGTAGTGTTTTTTTGCTTTCTAGAAAATTCTAGCACTTTCAGTGAATCGCATAAGATTATATAGATATAATGGTTAAATAGCAGAGGAGACTGTCTTCTTACTTCCGTGATAACCTGGATTCAGATGGGCGTAAGATCCTCAAATTTTTTTTTTATGATTGTTTAGTCTAGATATACGGTAGATCACTCTTTCCATTTATCCTACACTTGAATGTTTTTGTAAATGTACTCCTCAACACCAACAAATAAACCAGAACTGCAGAAAAAATGGACAAATATGTGCAAAAGCAATGGCACAGACAGAGCATGATATTTACAGACTGTCTGTCTAAAATACAGATGGTTGCTAGCTCTTAGATGTCACATTATATCCTATCAAAAGTAAGTGTTTACATATGTAAAAAGAGATTATAAAATTATAATAATGAGAAAATTTTTGGAAATTTCAATTTCTATATACATCAAACTTGATAAAATATCAGTTAAATATTTTTAAATAAAATTTAATTTTTTTTAGTGGATTAAACAATATGTAGTAATTATTTTTATTTATATATCAACATTTCTCACTTAGAAATTACCTCAAAGAAAAAATAATCAGTTGTTCTGTTCAGAGCAGAATTCCAACTAATTTGACAGTTTAGTACAATAGGTTCTCAAATTACATATTTTAAAATCACATATTTCAAACATATACTCATTTTTCTATTGTGTTATATTGTTCAAAATATGTTCAGTATTCAGAACTATGCAAACACTCTGACTGTTAATAGTAATGTTTACATATATTGTTTGAATCCTATTTACCATTTGAAAATTAATTATTCTTGAAAGTATTCTTGTAATGAAATTTTTCAAGCATTCTCATGTACTAGTTTTGTGTTGCAATCACTGGTGAATTGACACACAATTTTCCATAATCAACTTCACTTCCTAATTTACAGTGCGATTTATATTTATAAACTGAAACTTTTAAATATACAGCTATTGAATGTTGAACTAAGTTAAATTAAGATTATCTTTTTTGATGTGTTAGAACTGAGTGTTTGTTTCCAACTATTAGTTCTTTCTTTCCAGTTTATACATCACTTTCTTTGTCTTCTCTTAATTTCTAGAATCTTTGAAGAGCTAATCCCTTTTATGGATGAGAAAAATTGTCATTTGTTCTTAAATTTTAGCTTATTCTAGCTTATCCTCGTTACATGTTATGTATGGTATTTAAACTATTAGTATGATATGGTATATCATTCACATCTATACAGTCTTAGTGTCATATTCATACACATAGAACACAACTAAAGCATTTCCCATTAGTTTAAATGGCAAAATTTTGTTCATAGTATATAAAATTTAAAATGCCTGTAACTTTAGAATGCAACCCTTATGAAGGCTCATATTTTAAATATATAATAAAACATTTATGTACTATCAGTTTTCTTAAATTGTTAAATAAAGATTTAAGGTACAGTGTATAAAATTAAAGTTAATATATCAATATTATTTTCATTCACAGTATAATAAAAATAGGGATATTTCGTGTATATTTAACATTTGCAATAACATCTTTATCCAAAATTTTGTTCTTATTGCATATTGTTAGATTGAATTCTGTAATGTATATTAAATGTTGTGAAATTTAACTTTTGTTTTATTTGAAATATATTTCTCAAATATCTTTTTTATTTTTTTATTTTAGGTTGGTAGCTCCATGCATTTAAAATAATGATTCAAGCAATTATAAAGGTGAGTATTGAATATATATTTCATAATTTAAGAAAAACATTTGTATATTTCAATATAAAAAGTTTAAAAATTATAAGACCATTACTTGTATTTGCAGCTCTCAATAAACAAAAAAAAATTATGATTAGTTTTTAACAATTTTATATTAAAACAGAACACCACCACAATAAAACTATCACTTTTAGATTTAATAGGTTATCTTTAAGTATTTAGAAAATAAAACATTACATATCTTATAGATATAATACTTGTTCTTGTTTCAGTGAAATTAAGCAACTTTTTTTTAAGTTTTATTGTGTAGCTTGTTTTCTGTTTTTTAATAAGTATAATATTATGCAGATAAGTGATAGAAATTAATAGCTAAAACTTTATTGTAAGATAGCCCAAAATAGTAGAAGAAGAAATACTAAAACACTAAATCAATTTTCCTTGTCAAAACAAATCAAAAACATACTTAGATAAAATGAACATTTTAGAGTGAAAAAGTCAATTAGCTGTTAATACCAAATTATATTTTACTGTCACTTATTTATCAATAACAATCAAATTATTATTCAATGAGAAACAACAACAACACATTGGCCTGGAACAGTGGTTCCAAAACTTTGAAAGATCACAGACCCTTTTATAAAAAATATATTTGGCAGACCCCTATTTTCAGCTGTTAGGTTTCAAGTCATTAATTAATAAATGACAATAATAATAAGCACCTGAGGCATCTCATATTATTTTCGACTATTTTTGATTGTGTTAATTTGAAAAATTTTGTTAAAATAACAGAATTAATAAATTGTAAAATTTAATAAAAAGAACTTTTTGAAAAATAAAAATGTTTAATACAGTAAATTTACAATACTTCACTTAAACCTTAATATAGCTTTATATAATATAGTACAATTGTAAAGTCCCTCTTCAGTGGAATATGCCCATGTGTAGCACTGTAAATTTCGAATGTTTGAAATATTTGTATAATTTCATTTTTTCAAAATGAAAATATTTTGAATATTTGATATTCAGGTTTTGCCGAATTTTCAGTGTTCAAATATTTTCAAATATTGGAAGTATTCAAAATGCAATTTGCATATGTGCAATTTGTAATGAAATGCACACAAAATTGATCAAAGTTCAGTTATTAACTTTAATTGTAATAATTATTAAGTCAGAATTAATATTTAGTCACTTTATTTGATTTTAAATAATATTGAGATTTTTAACGAAATGTGAATAGATTATGAAATAATTAAAAATGACTAAGTTTTTGTGGAAGAAGAGTTGCTTGTTTAAAGACTCTGGTCTCACTCAATTTCAATGATCACCAGTGATATAGTCCATCACCCAAAAAATAAACTCTCACTTCTACTGTAGGTTGCCAGGTTGCACAGAAATTTATGAAAACATTAAAACTCCTCAGAATAGGGTGAGCCAAGTGACTGATTACCAATCAGTGGGTCCATCATTTTGATAGTATAACATGTTAACAGCAAGTTATTAAAAATGTATGCAAAAGTACAGTTTGTTTCACACAAATAACTAAATGAACATGCACCACTTAGTTTATCAAATACTCACAACTATTTCAAATATTCAAAACTAGCAGACTCCACCACGACTTGTGGCTCAAAATGTATCTATTATAAATTTATAACACTTCCCCGTGGGGGGAATTTTTCCCAAAATTTCTTCTTAGTGTACATTCTGTCGACATACCCTATTAAAACGCAAAAAACCGCATCTAAAATAGTATAAATAGAAGCAGAGTTCTTTACGGTAAGCCTTAATCCTAACCATCTCCCTTCAGTGGGGGGAATTTCGACACGTATATTATATAAAAACACGTGTGTATTCGAATGCAGCATTGTGTCAAAATTTCAAAGGAATCGGTAGGAACAAATGAACATTACATTTTTATTTATATAGATAGATAGAAGATGATCTGCTTTAGTTCATTTTCACAGAAAAGCAAACTTAGGGCGTTGTACTCGTAGTGCCATCCATTGGACATAAAAGCCTTAACCTAGATTATATATTTTAATTTATATTAATGTTTAACGGAATAATATACAGCCTATGTCCACCCTGAGGTTCTATTCCAAATATTGGTGAAAGAATTTTTGAAATCGGATGAGTAGTTTCGGATATTACCTGCTGCAAACAAACTTACATACATACATACAAACATTACCTCTTTATAATATTAGTATAGATTAGAGTTAATAAAATATAATAATCTCCTTTGAAAATATTTAATCTAATAAAAATCAGAGTGGACATGATAAAGACAAAAGAAATCAACCAGTCTTGAGATCTAAAGATCTGATTTTAAGTTACTATGAGATTACTTAGAAAATATATCACTAAGGTACTTTAACCATTATTTTGACCAGAAGCCTATTTTTACTTTGATTAGAAGGTACTTTAACCCTTAATTTTCAACGATTGAAAAATAAGGACCTGTTCTAAACATCCAAAGATTTAATAACTGTCACAAAGAAAATCTATTATTAATGAGAGTTCATCTTTAGACTCATCAGGTAATGGGCAATGGCCAACACGAACAGAGTATCTTAATTACAAATGGAAGTCTTTTGTACCAAAATCAAATATATACTTCTATTTTAAACATAACTAGTGTTAAATGATAAATTACAAGGTTATAAATACAAATTTTGGTTTAACATTTTACATACAAATACTGTATATATAACAACATTCTGTAATGGAATTATAAATTTAAAATTAAAAAGAAACCTTAGTAATTGTAAAAACAAATAAGAGAACACAAGAATTAAATATCATAAATAAATTTGTTATTGAGTAATTATCACACATTTATGTTAAGCAGAATGTCTGCATCTGTCATTCTAACAACAGCTTAATGCAGATATCCCGTCTAATATATGAAAAAACCTATTAATTTATCCACATTTAGTTAATTTTTATTTTGATTGTAAAAATTTTTAATCTTATAATTATTACAAAAAGTCTTTTTTCATAAGTAGTCTACATTTTTTCATATACATTTGTAATTTGGTAGATTTCAATCTTATCATTACATATATAACTTGTCATTCCAAATCTAATATTACATGATACATAAAATTTAAATGGATAAAAATTAAGTTTTATTTTTAATTTATTGTCCATCTTTTAGAAGTTTTATATAAATTTATAATAATGACAAATTATTAACAGAAATTATTATTATTATTATTTCCCTTAGAATGAAACTAATTATTATCTAACTTTTATTATAAATTTTATACCTCAAAAAATAAAGCACATGTGAATGTGTGTTCTATTTGTAAATATTTTTTTGAAAATCAGATATAATTGCTATTCAGATCTAATTATATAAAAAATTACTTCAATTAGAATGTTCTACTTTAAATAAAATACTAAATTATAAAATCATGTTTTCAATTAATTAAAAAAACAGACTCAAACAATCTTATGCAACTGAAATAACTTCAATTTGTTTTTTAAAACTAGAAATCTTAAAATTTTTAAAATCATATAATCAATTTATACATCTGAATATTAGCAGTATTTTTAAAGTATGATTCAATTCCTCAAATTTTATTTCATGTAATAAATGACTAATTTTGTTAATAAACAAAAAATATTCAAAATATAAATCAAGCCTATTAAACCCATTGTTCATCCAAACATTAAAATCCAAGCTAAAAAGAATATACTGTTCTAAGCAGGAACATAATCTACATTCATTTGTAAAATACTGACTAATTACCAATTTATAGATATGTATTTATATTTTTCTAATGATATTTAGAAATGAATCAATCATTGCATTTTTTATCCATAACTTTATAAACAAGATCTTAGATATTTCATTATTATTGTCAAACTCCTTAAGTTCCTTATACAGATAACCCCCGTATAACACGGCACTTCTATAGCACGGATTCACTCTAACACGGTTTGAGAATTGGTACCATCCCCCGTATAACACGGTACTTTTATAGCACGGATTCACTCTGAAACGGTTCGAGAAATGGGTAAAACCCACGTACAACATGAAATGTAATAAATTTTTACATACTTAAGTACTAATAGTTCATTAACTATTAGTACTTCAGTGTATAAATTTTCTTTTCTCATCTACATACACATGGTCCTTTGTGAAAATTGTTTCAATTTTGCCATATCTCGACGCTTCTGCTTCTAGTGTTGCCAGATGTTTTTCCCTTATTCCATAAGTGCTTAGCACCATATAAGGAAATTTATAAAGATCTTTTAACTAGAAGCAAGCAATCTAAAATTACATACACTTTTTGCAAAAGGTAAAGCATGAATCTGAAAATAATGCAGAAAAATGCTCAGAGGATAACGATAACTTGCCAAAAATAAAACGCTCTCGGTTAATAGTGCTTTTAGTGATGACAAAGAAAACATTGTTTAATTTATATTAATATGTATCACTTAAGAAAATTTTAATAAAGATATTTATCTTAATTATGAAAATATAGTAGCATGTTTTTTAATTTTTGGAACCTAACCCTCCTTTTCGTACTAGTTCTTTGTTTCGCATAACACGGATTCGCATAACACGGCAATTTTTTGGAACGTAACTACCGTGTTATACGGGGTTACCTGTATTTTATTTTAAATACAGTTTAATCTTTTGGAAGACCTACAATTCACAACCCGATAAGGAAATATAATACAATATAATTTTTCAATAATATGAATTAGATTTTTTTTTTATACTATATATATATATAATAACTATTAAAATCATACATTTGAACTAAAATTTTGAAAAATCTAATGGACCTTAAATATTACATCATTAAAGATTAGAACTGAATTCAGTAAAATTTGATTTAAAGTAGAATCTGAACAAAAAGCTACATAAAAGAATTATATGTGTAATTATGAATTTAAGTGAATGAATGAAAAAACAAAATAATTTCTACTGTATAGTAAGCTTTTGTGTAACTTTTTAAAATATCTACTTAAATTCTAATTCCAAAGAAAAAAAAGTAATCTAGTTTTCAACATCTGTAATTATGATTTCCTAAATAACCAAAATATAACTCCACCTTCTATACTTTTCCAGCAATGTTTTAATCCAAACAAAGTATAGATGTAGTTATTGATATTTTGGTTTATGTGTTTCCAGTTTTTCTACAAGTGTGTTTTCTAAATAACCTCTAATAACAAAATTGTAAAATGTTTTAAAGTTTGAAAATTTATATACAGGGTGTCCCAAAAGTTTCCATACATGCAGAGGTAAAATGTAACTTTATTCACAAAACATTAAAATGTCAGCATTAAGATTTGTGTCAGTGGATTGATGGAGTAAGGTAATAGAACACATAGGTGATTTGCCAATGGGATAATTTCTAGCAGGACTTCCTATGTAGAAACTGGATTCTGTTTAGACATTTGGGACTATGTAGACATGAATTTACTAGCAAGCGAAAGGTTATAAGCGATATAGTTCTCGCAGAGGAAAACCATGCACAAGCAAGAAGCGAGAAATATTACTGGCAAGAGCGAATTTCTGGTTCTCGCAGATATCAAACAGAATTTGATATTTATCGCATCTCACTCCTTCTTGCCACGTATTATCGCTCGCATGCATCTGCATAGTTGCACTCTTAGACACACGAAAACTCACGGTGGCCAGCCCATTGGTCAGGAACGAACCAATGACGCACTACCAGTGTTCAGTGGTTTTATTTATTTGGCCACTGGTGGGTTTGATTTGTGTCACTGTATGGAGACTTTTGGGACACCCTGTATATACATACATATAACAATAATGAGTTAAAATGAAAAAAATATGAGTCAAGAAATTATTTATTAAAACATTAATAATTTTATTGATTTAAAACCAATATTTGTAAAACTCAAATTTTCTTTAAAATTAATGCAAATTAATTTATCCATTAATAAATTATTTTACAGGTAATTTAATTTATTCGATGATTCTAAATTCGACGATGAACGTTTGAAAGATTACTAAATAATAATTTAATATTCTTTCAAAGCGCTAAACATTAATACAGGTTTTAAATTCACCTGTTAAAAATAATTAATGCATAAAAAAAAACAAATTAATTTAGGATATTTTCACATTTAAGTCTTCTTAGTTCTTCTCTCAGCTCTTGATTATCTGATTTTTCTGACGTTTCTTCGGGTTCTTCCGAACTCGTCTTTTCTTCGCTGTCATTATTGTCTAAAATTATTACCGAATGCTCTGAATCGCTTTTTGTCGCTTCTCGATCGGCTAACGAAGTCATTTTAAACCGTTACATCTACATCATAGTTTGAATTTCCCAAATCTCCATTTCTGCAATAAGGACATTTGAGACTGGCACAAACTTTCAAAACAATAATACGCCACCTGCAATTTCTTTTAAGTTGTCATTTTTAAATTTTTTTTTCCTTCAATTTCGTTGATTTTAATTGTAATAAGTTATAAGGCCCCATCTAATAAATAATTAATTTTATAATAATAATTTTAATTTATATTCTAAATAAGTAACAATGCAACTGCATAAAAGATTATAGCTTGCTAGATAAGACTTTAATAATGAGTAGTGAAATGGAAGAAATCCGCAAGATTGTTGCCACCGTACGATTAAAGATTTAAAAGCCTTGTGGCTTTAAATGCAATCTTTCGCGTTACATTTATTATTTTTTCCAAATTTTTACTACGTCACTTCGGGCAATTGCAGAAGGGGTTCGAAGTAATTCGAGCAAAAGTAGTCGTTGACTTCCTTCCGGAAGAGAGGACGGTAAACGACTGCTAATTAATATTGGTCTAATATTAATATTTGAAAAGTGATCCGTGTTAGACAGGTTATACCTACACAAAAAGATTTTATCTCACTGAGAATTATTCATTAACCGTAACGAACGTTTTCAACCTTTAACCAACGTTTTTTATCTTGTTATTTTAAATTGTGTAGGTGTAATATTACTGAAAACTATTCTTTGGATTCAAATAGCTCAATATTCCAAAGAATTTTGTATTTTAAATGTATTCTTAACTGTTCTATACAAAAAAGAACAGTTATCAATATTCCATGTTGATTTCCTCCAAGTTAACAATATAAGATTCATTCAACATCCACCATATTCACCAGATTTGGCATTGTGTGACTTCTGGCTATTTTTTAATTTCAAAAAGCATTTAAGGAGTTGCAAATTTAACACAGAGGACGAAATTGAAGCTTCATTAGCAAAGTATTTTGATAGCATTCCAGAAAATGAGTGGCGTCGTGCTTTTGATCTTTGGAAAAAGCAACTACATAAGTGCATTTTGGCCAGAGGAGAGTACTCTGAACATAAAAAATATTTAGTTTCTGGCCTTATAGTATTTCTGTGTTACAAAACTTTCAGAGTCGCCTCGTATTAATCATATATTATTTTATTATTTGCCTTCATTGTGGGCTTAATCGAACCCACCATGGATATGGAAAATGACCCTCTAATTCTCCAAGGAGTAGTCTAAAAAATGACATTTATTGTAGCTTCATTTAACAACTAATTTAATTTTTATAGCTGAAAAAATATAGTTGTGACGATTTCATTTCGATTTTTTTACCTCAAGTAAATTGTACTATATGAATTGTATACATACCTATGTCATATATATAATTTATATATTTGTACTGTATATGTAAAAAGTGGACAATCTTAAGAATCGCGTCACAGCAAATTATTTAGCAGGCCTGTAAGTATTACAGTGGAGCCCCGGTTAACGAACATAATCCGTTCCACGAGTCCGTTCGTTAACCGAAGCAATTTTTCCTATAGAAATTAATGCAAATACAAATAATCCGTTTTAGCCGTCAGTATTTTTTAAATTTTATTTGTAAAATGGGTTTTCTTTAATAAAAATATAGGAAAACGTGCTCATAAACAGTCGATCTAGGTTAAATTTTCGGAAAAGGGAAAAGATTTGGCGGGTATAAAAACATCACATACGATCGTTAAAGTTCTAAAATGACATATAGCAGAAACAATAGGCTAAATTATGAACGAAAGGCTTATTAAGGCGGAAGTAAAATAAGAATCAACAATCTCTGATTAGAGTCGACGAACAGGTGTCAAATAAACGCCTCGGAACAAACTTTTCTCGTGACCTGATCTGGTTTCGATTTTCACCTGGAGACAAACAAGAAAACAATCAGGAAGCGAGGAATGGGACGCAGGACTAATCGTAAGGTGAGATTCAAGGAAGAAATACTATAAAAAACCACAAATCTCAAGGTCAAAACGCAGTTTTCCTAAAAATTCTATGGCGATTAATCTGTGTCGTCTTCATCTGGATTAAGCCTGAAGTCGTGCCCGCTAAAATTTGTGTTGTGTCTCGCGGACCGCTCCAGTTGTTGCAGCTCTGTCACCTACCATCGTTTCTGTGACCAAGCGAACCCATCTCGTCCGCTCTGGGGCTACGACTGATCAGCTTGCACTATCGTAGCGATACGCCACTCCTCAGTGCCGAGAGAAAATACTGTAGATAAGCCATTTCCAACTACCTTAAATATATAGCATCTTCCCGTTCTAATAAATGATTTCCACTGTAAAATACTTGTCATCTTTGTCTCCTCCGCCACCACCAACGTACGAATGGACCTTAACTATCATCGGCACACAATTAACTGATTTTCCCTAAAAGTCAGCAAGCTTACAAATTTGACACAAAAAGCCGTTAAGTTCGTTATCCGAGACAAAATTTTTCCAAAATAAAAGTTCGTTAACCGATTTTGTCGTTAACCGGGGTTCCACTGTATATATGTCTCGATAATACGATAAAACTGATCAAGTAATACGGACAAATCTTTATTCACACACAGCTAAACACTGGTACATACACTGGCTCTATGGAGTTGCAAACATAGCAGTCTCTTTTCCCGCCTCCATACACTCTCGACCCATGTTGCCACCTCCCGTGCGTATACATTAAATTTAATGGTTAATTAATTTAATTTACTAACAGAATAGGTGCTGTTTTCAAAATTTACAAACTATCTTCTATTGATAATTTCCAATTTTTCCAAAAATATAAAACTATTTTTAGGACGAATTACAACTTAAATATTCTGAAAAGAATTTAATATAAACATTATACGAGTACAGTATATATATATTTCTGGAAAAAATTTCAATATTGAACTGTGTTCACTTTTCCAGTTTTTCAATAATTCAAAATTAGTTACAGAAATATAGTTTGTCCTATACAAATCATTTCATTTGTGAGAAAATAAATTAAAATTTGATGGTAGCGAATTATTTTTAATATTTTGCAATCAACAATAATTATTTTTATCCTGGTATTTGAAAAATGAATTTTCTAGTAGAAAGAATTATCAATTCGGAATCTCATTATTTTTAAAATATTTTTACAAATGTCAGTATTATAACAATGTTAAAATAAATGATTTGTTCTAATTTAAATTAAATTTTAATTTAAAATATTTTAAAAGTATTTTTTAAAATTCACTTATGTTTTATTATAGTCATATCTTTTTGTAATGTACACATTTCAGGTATAGAAAGTGTATATAAATCATAAACAATATAAAAATTTAACAGTTTTCTTAAACAAATAAATATATTTTATTTATAAAAATAAAATGTACAGTATTTTCAAAAATGTTTAAGCTTAATATAACTAAGCAATACACTTTTACACAAGAAGGAAAAACATTTTATGTAAAAAATGAAATTTTAATTTTTAAAATCCAAAATAATCATAATTTCAATTAAATTCTATCAATATGAATTTGATTTTGAATTTGATACACTATTAAAATTAATGATAACAGTAAATATAATAATAATTTTCGTTCAGATTATAACTGTTAATTCAGTCTTTAGACTTAAAAAATAATATTCCTGAATTACATTTTTATGAACTTGTTGAAGTCGACTTTTTGTGATCTTTACAAAATTTCTACATGAAAAGAAAAAAAAAGTGAATATACAGTAATAAGAATTTGTTAGAAATCCTCTTATAAAATTATTCTTTATGCAAAAGATACATGTTCAATGAACAAAAATAAGCCACCCACTAAACTAATATTAAAAAACAACCAATTAAAAAGGTATAAAAATAAAAGTAAAAATAAAAATAAATTTTATTAATTTTAATCAAATTAATAAGAATAAGTACGGATTTAATGTTACATAATCTAAAGTTTTTGCATATGGCTACATTTTAATTTTAATGTGATTTAAATTTTGTACAAATTGTTATTGCTATTGAACAATACTATAATATAGTGAAGGTAATATTACATTTAATTTGCGAAAGCTCTGTAATGATATCATAATTTATTATGTAATTTTATAATTATAAAGTGAGAATGTAAACAGATAATCAAAATACAAAAAATTAGTTTAATTTTTATGCATCAGGTCAAGGGAAAAGGATGTTCAAATAGATAACAGTAAATATAGGTCTAAAATTTTTAATAACACAGAACTTATTTGAATAAATAACATTTCATAAAATACATGTTGTAAAAGCGGAAATAATGAAAAATTCAACATGTCATTCTCTTAATAAATAACATAGTAAGTAAAATAAAAACAAAATTTACAATTCTTTCGTTTCTTTTTTTTATATTAAAAAATCTTAATGTGAAAATTTAATGAAGAATATAAAACAAAAATTTCAATTTAAATTTGCGACCAAAACATGGAGAAAATGACCAAAAGCGTGGAAACCAATTGGAAAAATATTCATGGGACGTTTAGATTTTCCCCATACTCAATAAATATAGCTGACAAGAAATGAGACTAATTGATTCAATTGAAAAACAAAATTAAATCATTCAATTAGATCATTATTAATCACGCAATTATATGATATCAAAATACTTATTTTTAGATGGTGTTTAAAAATGATATCTAAATCAGCCATTTTTCTTTCTACAAATCTACAAAATGGAATAACTATGTTTGTAATTAGTTATTTCTCTTCCTTTACAAATTCTTTTCAAAATAATTATTTATTTAATGAAAACAATGATAAACATTTATTTTATAATATAAATAAACAATTTAAATGTAAAATCTAAACTATTATTGAATAGGACATTTGTTTAATTCACGTTATACATTTTTATTCGATTACATAATATTTCTGTGAATTGTACTTCAAAATATTAATTCCTATTGAGAAAAATAAATACTAGATCTTGTAACATAATTTTAAAAAATTGTTTTAAATGCCATGATACACGTGTGTATATTTAAAATTTAAACACATTATGAAAAAAAGCAATTCAGAAATGTCTTCTAAATATTTTTTAACCTTTCATTCATCGTCTAATACCAGCTTTAATGTCATAAGTAAATTATATACTATCTGATTTAAACGAAATTTCGTCATATTATGATTAAGAATCATAGCAAAGCATCGACACCATTCACACCCACATAATGAAGATATTAAAATCAGGTCGCACAGTGTTTACTCTAAAAGTTGATATGCCATCCTGTATTGCATTCGTCGAATGGAAGTGCATAGTGATATTTATTGCCATTCTTTTACTATTCTTACTAATTAATCTAGGTAAATAGGTTGCACTTGCTTAGATTCCATTCTTCGGAAGGTTCGAACTGCGGGTTAACCTATATCGAAACCTTAGGAGATCTTTCCGTTGTACTTGAAACATGTAGGCCTATATAAATTTGTCATTTTACATTGTTTGTTTATCATTGTTCCAACCGTTTATCGAGAGAAAATCATTTCTAGCTTTCCTCTTCGTAAAAAAAGTGAAATGATTTGTGTAATACAATTTGTTTTCGTCGCGAATATTTTCTTAATTACGTTTTCAATGCGTGAAATTGATTTTGGTGAGTATTTTATTTTCAAAAAATATCGAAAAGCAATAATGAATATTATAATTTAGTTTTTGCTCTTTTAGTGCTCAGTATTGATCTAATATATTTATATAATTTACATTATTTATTATGAATACAAAACATAATATATATATTGTAAGATGTTTATTTTCATAAAAAGTTCTATTATATTGGGTTAAATTTATAATTTTAAGATATTAACTTTCTGAATCTTTTTATTTCGAAATCAGTGACTTAATAAAGATATTTCTTAATAATATCTTAAAACTTGAAACGAGTTGAAAAGAAATCGTTATGATTATTATAAAAATTAATATATTTTGTTATTAAATAAAAGATATTAACTTTGTACAATCGAAATTAATCTCTTTAATTAATACTTTTTAATCGCTTGGGATATCAAACCGTCAATAACAATCATAAAATCCCTTACTATACCTATTACCTTATTACCATAATTACCTAACCTTTAAAAAATATGAAAACAACAAATTAATTAATTATTATTCCCATACCAGAAAATTCCCTCAAATATCCCAATCCCAAAGTCAAACAAAATAAAACCATAAAATAAAATCCCAATTCCTTAATCTCGAGAACGGTGTTATACCAGATATGAAAACTTCAGGGTCTTCTGCCCTTAAGGTTTCCATATCTGGTCTCATCTTTACTGTTAAATAAAAGTTTATTAGAAACATTCAGTTTTACACATCTACCCTTTGGTAGTCATATCAACTATACACTACATGCCATACATTTTTATTGTAACAAATTTTTTTCTCCAACAATTTAAATGATAATACAGTAAAACCTGTCTATGGCGACACCCACGGTTCTTTCAAAAAGTGGTATTTTAGACAGGTGGTCGTCCAATACAGGTGGTGCTGTAATACCGTATATCCGTACATATTTTGCGCACTTTTTAGCCATTTCTACTAAGCAAAACTCGAGGCTAGCAAATATAAGCGAATTTTTTCAACGATAGGGCTATATTGGTATTGTATTTTATTCTTATCGGATAACCTGATTTACAGGAGTCGTCGTGATATTATAAGACAGATTTAACACCAATATTTTAAAGATTAATACAATACTCGCATTTTCTCGATTATAATGCACACTTTCTTTTTTCCGACTTAATTAATTCGACTCGGTTCTTTTCGTTCGCTCCTCAGTTACGTGTATTACGTCATCAATATACAAGCGCGTCCTATCTCTCCATCACTTTGCTTTTGGTTTTCGTTAGTTTAATCTTATTTTAACTTTAAAAATACTGTATTTTTTAATATTTAATATTTTCTTAATTAATTAAGTACAATAAGAAAAATTATTAATTAATAATAAAACGATTTTATTATTTTTTCTCATTATACGATTTCATTACAATCGCGGAATCGAAAAAGGAAGTAAAACTGATTTTTGCATTAATGCGTTTATTGTTTTTTGAATATTTTGCCTGCGAAAATTACTTGGATATTATTTTTCTAAAAATATCGTGGAAATAAGGTAGGTTGATACAGAAACTATTTATCGCACGTGTACTGTATATGAGCTTCAAAATAAATAAATAAAAATAGATTTTATCAAACGATGAGATCAGCCGATTAATTGTATCGTGTACAATATTTTACACCCCCAAGGAAAATACTGTAGGTCTAGGGTAAAATAAATTTTGTTTTCCCACAGTTAAACTTCGCCGCTAATTGCTGTTGTGATAACTTTAATACGATCTTCTAACGACAGCACTTTGCATTTCGGACATTTTCCAACAAACTGAAATGAATTTCCTTTGTTGCTAGACTAATCTATTAACACCTGCACCTAATTTCGAGGGTGGGAGAAGTGCCCAGGATGGGTTCGAACGAGAGTTTAGACTAATTCATTATATTAGGAGGCGGAAACGTTGTTGAGATGGGCTCTTACAATAGTTTAGAACAGATACATTCGCAAAAGTGGTCGCTTATTACGGGTGTTGTATGTTGCTTCGGACCAAAAATCGATGCCCGCGGTCGCGTTACACAGGTGGTCGTTTAATACAGGTAACTTATACGAAGACTCTATGGATAAACTATTCCGTGCCAGAAATTTTTGCCCGTTTTGACGGGTGCCCGTCGAATGCAGGTGGTCGCCTAAGCAGTTTTCACTGTATATATATATTCATTATTGGATTCCCACACTTAGGTAGACAAATATGTACAGTACACTATTTGCATGGTGGATATGTCGGATTTTATTGCCGAATAACAATTTAAATCTCTTATAATATCTACCGTTTACATTGAGTTCATTTTCTTTGAAACAAACAAAAATTTGACAAAATAAATATTCTACAGTATTCGTATGATTGTTATTATTTATACCATGGGTTTTGTAATAATAATAACATAAAACTTCTATAATATCAACAGTTTACATTGAATTCATTTTCTTTGAAACAATAATTTTACAAAATAATCGTTCCATAGTGTTGATATGAATAATATTTTGTATATAGCATGGGTCGTGTGATAATAATAAATTTACATACTGAGGTAATTTGAACTTAAAACTTAACATTTTACTAAGTGAATGTTAAGTTTTACATTCACTTAACATATGTTAAGTGAATGTAACATCTTCATTCACTTATCATATATTCTTTGAATGTTACATATACAGCTGAAATATAGGATGTAACTATGTTTCCATTATATAGTCAGATAATCTATTGTATTTAAAGTACTTTTCTATCAGCAATATTCTTAGTACTTCATCTGGCCCCCGATTATCTCTACACGAACTTCCGGTCTAGAACAAAAGTCACGTGTTTCAATTAAAAAATTTCCCCAGAACGCAGTTACATAGCTGAGTGGCATCAGTGGCATAGCGTAGTGGGGGCGTCAGGGGCGGCACTTTTAGGGGGCGGCAAAATTTCACAATAAATAATAATAATATCTTGTAAAAATTTGAACCATTTCATTTCATATTTTTGTTACACCTACGATTCGGACCGATTGAAATCAGCATGGAGTTTTTCATTACTTATTCTGTGAAGAAACTGAATTTTAGTCTTTTAAATTGAGATACTTAAATAAGGGGGCGGCGAAATTTTCCTTCGCCCCGGGCGGCTGACACCCACGCTACCCCACTGAGTGGCATGACTTGTTGACGGAAAAAATATCACATACAAGACACTACTAATTTCAGGTGAAGAGCATATATTTTAAATGAAATAAATTAAATATATAATTAAAAATTGCAGTCCGGCATTATGACGATATCACGATAAATACAGTAGACACCTCCCTATAAAACGGGTTCATATAATGCGGATTCGTATATAGCGGCAAAAAAATTGCGACCGTGTTCGTGTAATCACGCTAAAAGAAACTCGTAAAATATGGTAAAACGTCATCGCCGACACGTGTCGCGATCTAGACCAATAGCGGATATTGCACAAACCGTTGAGTTTAAACGAGCAGCGGACCTTCTAAAAACCATTTATTATTTAACGGCCATAAAAATTATATTTATATTATTGATGTCTCCAAAGTTCAGCAAATTTTTCGCAGAAAAATAACTTATCAGAAAACATGCGCCCGTTGTTCGATGCGCTGCTCCGCGACGAAAACAAGCTTAATTAATATTTAAGCAATAGCGTCGTTGAACGGTGCACACTTGGTAAGTAATCCTACAATTTTTTGTTTATAGCATAGTTTATACGGATTATTCCCAAAAAAAATATACGTATTTTGGAAATGTTGAGTCGAATTAGTCTAGGAACCGATTAATTTTATGGAAGAAAACCTTTCAAACAGCCGTAGTCCGTAAACTGCACACGTGCCGGACTGTGATTGGCTCATGTATTTAAGGATCGTAGAACATGAATTTCATAAAAAGCGGAACGTATCTACCGTGTTATAGGGGGGTCGACTGTAATTGCTTGTTCTTTGTTAAATTTAAAAAATGTGTTTTGTCAATTAGTTAATGAATACATTTAAAACCAATAGTGTAATGTAATAAACTTATAAATTTCAACACAGAGCGTCGCAAAAAGATGGGTTGGACTGCCAAAAGCGGTCATGAGCGGAGTTCTTTGTATATACAGTACAGTAGATTCTAGTTAGCATTAACTGTTATAAGTCAGCCTGTAAGGGTTGAGGTTAACAAATAGTTGACATTAACGAGTATTATACAATACAATTCGCCTTAAAGAAAGAAGATAATTATTTTATATTGTTTTATATTGTATANCCGCGATTAAGGCTTACCGTGAAGAACTTGGCTTTTATTATACTATTTCAGATGCGGTTTTTTGCGTTTTTGATTGCGTTTTAATAGGGTACGTCAAGAAAATGTACACTAAGGGATTTTTCGAAAAATTTCCCCCCCACGGGGGAAGTATTATACATTTATAATAGATACATTTTGAGCCACAACAACGCGTGGCGGGGTCTGCTAGTTAAGTTATATAGGAACGGTTTTAAATGAGGAATGACAGCGCTTATAGATGCGCTTATCTTATCTATCTTATCGGCAGTTTTGCAATTTCTTGTTGCATCAAAAAATCGTTCGTCTTATGCAATTTACCGAGAAAATAAAAAAGGAAAAAATAAAGATGATTTACCATAATCTTTGAAGTTTTCTCTATAAAATAATTTTTTTTTCTTGGGCATGGTCGCGCCATGTTCGCTTAAGCAGAAAGAGCAACCTGTCGAAGGGCTTCTAAAAATATTCTCAAACCGAACTTCCTCTGTCCTCTCAGCATGCATTTTCTTAGATCGAATTTAAAAACGTGTTTTATGAAGCGCTTAATACAGTTCTGAAAATAGTAATGCCCCGTTACTTTTGACAGTTTTTGACGTTTCAGTGGAAACCTATACTTTAATGTACCTTTAACTCCCTCGGGGAAAAAGCCTGATCAACGATTACCGTCAACCTTTCTTCTAGTTTGAAGAATATTTATAGTATACAGTACAGTATTACAGAATAGCGATAAATGTCAATATCTCTTCCACTTGTCTGAAAGAATTAACATTATTGCTTTCATAAAGTTTCAAGAAAATATAAGCAAATTTAACTGATTTTGCTCTATTTAAAATTTAATATTTAAAACAGGAAATTTAAAATGTTTCCTCTGACGAACACATATTATACAGACCTTGAAGGTATTGCGTGTTCTTATGTTTTACTGTTGTACTAAGAATTTTTGTATTTAAAATGTTAAAATACAAATGAACTTAATAAGTATTGTTAGATATCAGGCAAAGGCTAAGTGAAGATTTGAATGTTATTTTCATATTTTTAATTAGCTGAAAAGTACAAGGTTTTCAGCTAATTAAAAATATGAAAATAACATTCAAATCTTCACTTAGCCTTTGCCTGATATCTAACAATACTTATTAAGTTCATTTGTATTTTAACATTTTAAATACAAAAATTCTTAGTACAACAGTAAAACATAAGAACACGCAATACCTTCAAGGTCTGTATAATATGTGTTCGTCAGAGGAAACATTTTAAATTTCCTGTTTTAAATATTAAATTTTAAATAGAGCAAAATCAGTTAAATTTGCTTATATTTTCTTGAAACTTTATGAAAGCAATAATGTTAATTCTTTCAGACAAGTGGAAGAGATATTGACATTTATCGCTATTCTGTAATACTGTACTGTATACTATAAATATTCTTCAAACTAGAAGAAAGGTTGACGGTAATCGTTGATCAGGCTTTTTCCCCGAGGGAGTTAAAGGTACATTAAAGTATAGGTTTCCACTGAAACGTCAAAAACTGTCAAAAGTAACGGGGCATTACTATTTTCAGAACTGTATTAAGCGCTTCATAAAACACGTTTTTAAATTCGATCTAAGAAAATGCATGCTGAGAGGACAGAGGAAGTTCGGTTTGAGAATATTTTTAGAAGCCCTTCGACAGGTTGCTCTTTCTGCTTAAGCGAACATGGCGCGACCATGCCCAAGAAAAAAAAATTATTTTATAGAGAAAACTTCAAAGATTATGGTAAATCATCTTTATTTTTTCCTTTTTTATTTTCTCGGTAAATTGCATAAGACGAACGATTTTTTGATGCAACAAGAAATTGCAAAACTGCCGATAAGATAGATAAGATAAGCGCATCTATAAGCGCTGTCATTCCTCATTTAAAACCGTTCCTATATAACTTAACTAGCAGACCCCGCCACGCGTTGTTGTGGCTCAAAATGTATCTATTATAAATGTATAATACTTCCCCCGTGGGGGGGAAATTTTTCGAAAAATCCCTTAGTGTACATTTTCTTGACGTACCCTATTAAAACGCAATCAAAAACGCAAAAAACCGCATCTGAAATAGTATAATAAAAGCCAAGTTCTTCACGGTAAGCCTTAATCGCGGGGGGAATATCGAAAAATCCCTTTGTAGTGTATATTCTGTTGACGTATCCTATTAAAACGCAATCAAAAACGCAAAAAATCGCATCTAAAATAGTATAAATAGAAGCAGAGTACTTTACGATAAGCCTTAATCTTGTCCATCTCCCCCCGGGAGGGGGGAATTTCGACATGTATATTATATAAAAACACGTGCGTATTCGAATGCAGCGTTGTGTCAAAATTTCAAAGGAATCGGTAGGAACAAACGAACATTACATTTTTATTTATATAGATAGATAGATAGAAGATGATCTGCTTTAGTTCATTTTCACAGAAAAGCGTAATGCCTCACAGAAAAGCTAACTTAGGGCGTCGTACTCGTAGCGCCATCTGTTGGACATAAAAGCCTTAACCTAGATCACAGATGATATCATTTAATTTATATGAATGTTTAACGTGTTTAACGGAATAATATACAGCCTATGTCCACCCTGAGGTTCCATTTTAAATATTGGTGAAAGAATTTTTGAAATCGGATGAGTAGTTTCGGAGATTACCTGCTGCAAAGAAACTTACATACATACATACATACAAACATTACCTCTTTATAATCTATACTGTACTAATAATAAAGAGGTAATGTTTGTAAGTATGTAAGTTTGTATGCAGCAGGTAATCTCTAAAACTACTCATCCGATTTCAAAAATTCTTTCACCAGTATTTAGAATGGAACTTCAGGGTGGACATAGGCTGTATATTATTCCGTTAAACACGTTAAACATTCATATAAATTAAATGATATCATCTGTGTTTAAGGTTTTTATGCCCAACAGATGGCGCTACGAGTACGACGCCCTAAGTTTGATTTTCTGTGAAAATGAACTAAAGCAGATCATCATCTATCTATTTATATAAATAAAAATGTAATGTTCGTTTGTTCCTACCGATTCCTTTGAAATTTTGACACAACGCTGCATTCGAATACGCACGTGTTTTTATATAATATACGTGTCGAAATTCCTCCCACTGAAGTGAGATGGTTAGGATTAAGGCTTACGGTAAAGAACTCTGCTTCTATTTATACTATTTTAGATGCGAGTTTCTGCGTTTTTGATTGCGTTTTAATAGGGTACGTCAACAGAATGTACACTAAGAAGAAATTTTTCGAAAAATTTCCCCTCTCCCATGGGGAAATGTTATAAATTTATAATAGATATTGAGCCACAACAACGCGTGGCGGGGTCTGCTAGTATTAGTATAGATATAGATTACTCAAAGTGTTTGGCGCTTTCTAGCCCCTTTAAAATAGAATTTTCCGAATGTTTTATTAACTGGATAGTTTACGTTAGCGAGGGGTCACATTCATATATATGTATAGCAGACTCTCGTTAATATACTTTCGTGTGTATACGTTTTCTTACGTAATAAATAAAAGAATGACTATTTCGAAAACAAAAATGTTTTCATTCGTTTTTCAAAAATGTGTATATATTTAGATAACCTAAAAATTAATCATTTCGGAATTAATTTACACAGTACAATATATAACTTTCTGGGACTTAATTTATAAAAATATTTTTAAATGGAATAGAAAATATTTAGTACTTATATTTACTACGGTTATATAACGTAAAATCTATCGTAGTCACTGTAACTACATTAGATAATATTAAACATTTTAATCGTTGTATTATTGTTGTAGAAAACGGAACCCCTTGTGGAAGGCAGTTTGCAAGAAATGGAAGGATTATAGGAGGAAGAAGTGCAAAAGATGGAGAAATACCTTGGATTGTATGTAGATTTTTATTTATGCAGACATAATTTTTTTAATAAAAATCAATTTTTCTGAATATTTCCATAAATTAATCATTATAGGTGTCTGTTCATCATTTTCCCACGCGTGAATGCGGAGGATCTATTATCTCAAAGAAATGGATTATCAGTGCCGCTCATTGTTTTGACAAGTATGTTAATTTAGAATTAAATCATTGATTTTATTTACGATGCTTATATGTTTAATTTTTATAGCAAAACTTATGCTGGAATGTTTAATTTTTCGAATTCTTTCGTACGAGTTGGAAGTTTATATAAAAATAACCTAGGAAAATCTATAGGCATTGAAAAAATATATATTCATCCAAATTATGATATTCCTCATCGTTATAGTAATGATATTGCATTAATCAAGATTAAAAACGACATTGTATATGATGAATATACTTGGCCTATTTGTTTGGATAGAAATAATGCCACTGTGAATGACAAAATTACCACCGTGGCAGGATGGGGAAACATAAAGAAAGGTTAGTCTTGATTTTTACGTAATATCTGTTTTCAAGTATATTATTATATATTTGAAGTCTGTAAATCCTGACGTATGTTTTATACTCACTTGTCAGTGAATAACTTTACAATTATTTCATTCTTGCTAATAATTAGTTGAAGATGTAAAATCTTTTGCTTTATTTATTTATTTTTTTAATTTAACCATTTAGATGGTCTTGTTTTATCTGATGTGTTAAAGTTAGTTCGTTTACCAATCGTAGAAAATCAAATGTGCCAAAAATGGTTTAAAGATAGAAAAAAGAGGTTAATTGTCGAAGATAATCAAATATGCGCTGGATATAAGGAAGGGAAAAAAGATGCTTGTCAGGTATATAATTAATAACATCGTATAGAGAAGTAAAATTTGTAAATTCTCTAATTTCTTACTTTATGTTTTAGGGTGATTCTGGAGGACCTCAATACATCAAAGAAGGCAATACACACATTCTTGTCGGTATTGTTTCTAATGGTATCGGTTGCGCTCAACCACAATTACCTGGTTTATATACTCGTGTTAGTTCTTATGTATCTTGGATTGATAAGATTATGCAAGACAATTCATAAACATTATATATATTAAGTACTATATATGATTGTATTATGGGAAAGTTTGTAAATACGAATTAATTGCTCAATCGTTCCATTGCAAACATTAAATAACGTTTTTCAGAAACCACTGTTAAATTATTATTATTGTGCATATTACATTATAATAACGATCTAAACGAATTAAAATATTCTGTAATATTTATTATTGTTTTTCTATAATTTGTACAAATTCGCGAAAATAATAGAATTAATTAAATATTTAGAATAAAAGGTATTTAAATTCAATTCGTATTATTTGTATTATTCGAACAATGAAAAATGAATGAATTATTAGGCTATTAATACGTTTATATAATACAAAATATCTTATGTTTTATATTTAGTTATTAAATATCATTGTAAAAACAATAACTAAACTAAATAATATAACATTTGTAACTGAAATAAATATTTAAAAAAAATTATATGAAATATTTAATAAATATAACATTATGAACAATAAATTCATTTTGTTATTTGGTGTGGCCATAAAATCTAGAAACATAGATGGTAATATTTTACTCGTCATCGATAATGCCCTGTGTTCATTGCAATGTCGTGTATCGCATTACCTTATTATGATACAAAATAAATAGCTTATTGATATTGTAAATTATTACAGAATTGTATTTATGCTAAAATTTACTCTATTTTTTAACGTAAATGTTTCTTCAATTAATAATTTAGATCAAGGATTCCAAAACTTTTTGTCAATCACTTTCCGAAATCTATACCGTATATTAATTTGATATAGGCTAGTTTTATTTTTAACTGTTAGAACACTCATTGCCCTATCCCCTATTCTGTTTGTTGAGTTTATGGTAACGCAACACTTGGGCGATCTGACTAGGGGAGGATGCCTTCTGGGAGGTCTTTTTTTAAGGAAAACTGGCCCCTATTTAGGCGTTACAGACGTGGAGAAAACCCGGAAAACTCCACGTGGCCAGCCCGTCCGAGCGAGGCGCGAACCCACGACCGAACCACGATCGACTGTATATCTTTTATTTAATTTTAAAATTTGTTCAAATTTACACCCAAACATTAAAGCTGTTTAAAATATTAGCATTTGGTAAATATACTTAATTTACGTATAATATAAATAAAATTTTAAGAAAGAACAAAACAATAAAATTGGAAATAGTTTTTATATTCATCTTCAGATTTATTACATATGTTATATTAATTCACCGGTATTTAATTTTAAAACAATATTCGTCATTGGCATGCATCAGAAAAGAAACCATAACTTTTGTAAAAGACACTCAATCTAATGTGTGACCTACTTTCTCTAACAGTAAAACGAAGTAAGTTACAGTACAACGATACACATAAACACTAATTATAATAATCAAAACAAATTCTTAAAGTTCTTCTAAAATCCTCCATTCGGTCTTTGATATAGTTCTAGTTAATAGCACTAAATCGGTAGACATGTCTAAATAACAGTCTTACAAACACTAAAAAACATAAATGTTTCGAAATTAGGACTAGATAATTATATGCACAAATAAATTAGTAAGCCTATAATACATACTCTCACTTATATCCAAGTATTATATCCAAAGATCAGTTCTCGCTAATTGTCGAAAATAAATTATTTTTCAACTTTTCTTTCTGTGGCATATTCTGAAACAAGTTCTAAATTCACAGTAAAATTTTCATCTTATATCCATTAAAAACAGCGCATAATGTATCCATACACGAAATAAAAATTTATCGCAGTAAACTTCAAAAAACCGAGAAACACCAAGGAAACAGTAAACCGAACTCTACGAAATCTGCCGCAAACTGATGCATATGGGATAGACTGAAAATACTCCTCACGTGACAAAAGGATAAATTTTTCTGAATAAACGCTAAAAGTTGTGAAAACTTCTTCCATGAAACCCGATGAATTTAATTAATACACGATAACTAAATATGTTTAATATAGATTAATAATTTACCATTATAATTATGCAAATTACATATGAAAAAGATCACTGCGCAAAATCTCCCGCAAACTATGGGATGACTGTAACGTCACGTGCGAATTGAAACTTTCCTGCTAAACACTAAAAATTTTATATAATTATTTTATTAATCCAGTCAAATTTAAATACAGTAATATAAAATGTCTACATCTGTTTAATAAAGATTAGTAATGCACTATCACAAATATGCAAATTAGATGTGAAACAGATCACTGCTGAAAATCTCCCGCCAAGTTGATAAATATAGAACGATCACGTGACCAAAAGCTAACACCAAGAAATATGAAAAAATATGTTTAAAATTTAATGTTTTGAGTACAAATTAATAAATTTTAACAAATGTCATCGTTTCAAATTTAATGTTTCTGTAGAAATTAGTAAATTGTAACAAATTTCATCAAAGACAAGAAAATAATTTCCAGCTTACATAAACTGTACAATAAATGATTATTTCTTCAAAAGAAATCGATATACACGAATAAATAATAATTACTGTATTTAATAATGCTTTTATCCATTTTAAGTCGATATTGTAAAAATTAAGCTATTTAATTTGGCTTTTATTATCTAGAGTTTCCGAATATTTTACTGTAAAATTCAATTTATTCAACAGAAAGGAAGCTATTAAATATAAACAGGACAATACAATAATTTTTACGTAAATTGAGTGTAAATACAGAAAAAAACGAATTATATCAAATATGGGACGAATAAGTTGTCATTCCTCCAACACAGCTTATAATTCATAGTAGTGTCGCAACGAATAGTATATTCGGCCAGGAGCGTGGCCGAATAGCCGAATATTCGGCCAAACTATTCGGTTTGATTAACGCACGTACGAAAATAGGCGCGCAAACCGCATTATGGCAAGAACCCTGCTCTCTATTGGCCCACTGTCACTACGCTTCGCCAATCGCGTTAATTCTTGACAGTTCAGACAAGAGCGTCATGGCAGTATGTAATAAATGACGATATCAAATGTGAATAACAATGAAATGACCTACACGTGTAAATAACGGAAGAACAACAGAGAAGGACCGCGAAGTTAAAATGTGAAAATAAATATGAAATTGAGTTGATAACATAATCGAACGAGTCGAGGCAGCTTATTGGCCCGAAATTTGCGGCCGTCAATGCCAAACAATTGTTGTCATAGACTTTGGAAAGTTAAATGCTTGTAATCAAAGTCACTTAGCGTGCACGGGCGAAAGCCTGGAGTCGTTCGGGCTACCAAGCTGTTTCGAATCTGTGAAATCATAACTGTGACTTATACCGACGTCATATCTGTCTCTTTTCTCCGTTATCACCAGGCTATAAGTCACGTAATTGAAAAATGGGGAATCTACGACGGAAAAGTGACGAATCGAAAGTATCGTGAGGGCATATTGTGATGTATGCATAGGCATACGTGGACTAGAGCGATAGAGGAAAGAGAAAGGGAAGAGCAAAGACGAGCGCTTAAAAAGGATAGACAGGGTCAGACCCTCACATGTGCGACGATTCTCGAACGAATAGGTGTGTACATGTGCTGATCTTTGTAATTATAAATTGTGAATACGAGTGACTAATATTATGTTCTTTTTTATTTTGTGCATGTTATAAGTTATAAATAAATATAAACAAACAACATTAACCCGATAACATTAAATCTAAATACCAAAATGATTAATTTACTGTGTTTTTGTCATTTATTACTCCTCTTTTTAGGTATTCGGTATTCGGCAGAATAGCGAAAAATAGGCCGAATACCGAATAATTACCGAATATTCGTTACATCACTAATTCATAGTCATTTTTTTTTTGCTTGGTTTCGACTGTTTTTTGTGGATAAGAAGTTAATGTTTTAGGATAAAAGTACGTATTCTTAGTGAAAGAAGATGAAAGTATCAAAATATAATATTCAAACGTAAAAATATTTATATATGTCGATATTAGAAATGTATATATTTTTCGATATTTGAAATAATATCATGACAAAAACATTAGATATATGAAACACGGGCCATAAACAACTTCTTTCTGTCAAATAAATTATGGATTAGACAGGTTTATTTAGAAAAATTCAATCGCGAATACCTGACGTTAAATATACAGACATTACAGTATGCTTTTTACATGAGAGTATATGTACAGGATAACCATGCATGGTGATTCACGTGCCAGATTGGTGTCTGGGAACTAATAACTTTTCGAGAGACCTCAGTCAGCTTGTGGAGTTGGCTCAACTGCACGGTCGGTCCGGTCTCCGCACTAACCGGTCTCTGAGATTAACAGAGAACACAGAGCTTTACGCTTATGCGGGCTTCCCAAGTGCCTGAGACAACCGTGTATCAGTCTCTTCCGCTTCTCTCCTTCGCCCCGCAATTTGAGTTTTTGGAACGGGGACTTCCGACCAATCATAACCCTTTTTTATGCCCGAACAGCTTACACTCGGGTCCGCCGTCATCCTACCAGAGTGGAGTTTACACAAACGTCCGCCACTTGTTTACGTTCGTTTGTTTACCATATAGCAAATGTACTACCGTCTGACTGCAGGTGGGTCCAATTAACAAAGCCGGCGCTTCCTTTGTTTTCCCTTGTTTACAAGTCAATACCTTACAAGTGGTATTACCCGACCGCACATGGGTCCAATTGACAAGGTCGCGCCTCTTTTGTCCCCACTCTGCTAAAAGGTCACTACTTTACACTATGTGTAATATATAATAGGCCTGCATACTACAGAAAGAGTAATAAAGGAACGTCAGTCATTGTAACTAATGTATTATCGAAAGTTTTATTCATATAGATAATTAATTTTATCAAGAAACATTTCTCCAGAAGAAAATTGTCGATATTTCACGTAAATATAAGTAAATTTTATTATAATTTAGATAAAACACATTTTTCCCCACGCATGGCTTCTTCCCCTCCCTCCTAATCTTACATTTGAAACATTCCATTTCATAATTTGATGTAATAATTACGATTAAACTGACTTCTAAATAAAATAATAATACTTAAAGTAGGTTAATATATATTGTAATGGGTCTCAGGTGTATTCATAAAATATTAATAATCGATATAATAATATTTTGTCACATGCTCCATGTGTTAAAGCAGTGTTTCTCAACCTCTAACGAATCATCGCCCCTTCAATAAAACCGTTACGTAGTATCTCCCCCTTCACTTCAAAATTCCGATGCCGTGGGCCAGGGCTAACGCCAAATTCGTACTGCATTGAATAGACTAGTGAGTAGTGTAATGTTATTTGTTTAATTACTGTATTGTACGATATAACGAATAAAATATTTAATTAATCTTAATATAATGTTTTACTATATCGCCCAGAAAATTGTTTTTCGCCCCCCCAAAATATAAATTGTTACAAATCGTCCCCTCAACATGGAAAAACGCCCACATGGCGGCGATATCGCCCCCCGTTGAGAAACACTGTGTTAAAGTTTGTAGCTGTAATCGAAGGTAATGTATAAGGAAACAAAATGTTTATATTATCAATAGAAGCCAGAAGAAACAGACGATCACAGATACGAATATCAAGGACATTGTATAATTCTTTTCAAATTTCTAATATTATACCCAAAAATTTTAAATGTTGCTCTTATGTATTCATAAATATTTATTTGCCCAACTGTTACCTAAATTGGTTTAAAATTTGTACAAACTTATTTTGTACGTTCCACAATTTACGTTCATTTCCACATAAATGAGTGTGAAGGAAAGCGGAAACGGAACTACGTCAACTTCCTTACAACTTCTCTGGCGATGTATTGTCACGTGATTTGAAGTTGTTCAATGAACAGCTTTTTGAAATGTTTAAACACGCTTCGTAAAAGTGGTAGTTTTGATAATCAATAATGACCGAAAAGTTGATATAAAAAGCGACTTTAAAATTTTTGCTTTTCAATGTTTAGCAAATTTGTAAATGAGGCCAGAATCTAACATAAGCAGCGAGGAAAATGTTCGTATTCGAAATAGTGTTATAGAAGCTTATATAATTTATCTAAATGCTTTATTTTACATATATTTTTTTTGTAAATATTTCTTTTATCAAATAAAATAATTTGTGCATCTTGTAAATTGGATGCAATGTTCTGTAAATGAGTTTAGACCAGAACAGATTACCGCTTACTGAGAGATGACCTTCGGATTATCACGTGACCTACAGTTCTATCTCACCATAGCGTTATAAAAACACAATCTTTTTTCTTTATCCGAGCGCTATTTATAATTTGGAATAATTAAATGTTACAATAAACATTTTAAAACTTTTCGAAATTCGATTAATTTAAAAATTAGATCGTTAAACCGGACACGTTGTAAATCTGTCATAGAATAAGTAATTAGTTATTGATACTTCCATAAAAACTAATTAATCCGCCTGCTTTTCCCGCGCAACTAGGTGAGTGAGTGTTCTACGTATGGTAGAGTGACGTCATTACTATAAGTAATAAAAATTTTACAAAACACTAAAATAGAAATATAAAAATTATTTTATTTGTAAAGAAAATCAGAATTTATATTTAAAAATTCACAATAATCCCGACAATGAAAAAAACCGCGAAACCCTGAAATATTACAATATATACATGGGCGAAAGTTATGATGTAATCCCTAAAAAACATTATTCTTCACAAAAAAATTAGATAATTGTTATGAATAAAAGCTGTAAGAGAATTATTGCTTAAAATAAAAGAAAATAATTTTAAGGATATATCAACACACACACATGTATATTTGTACATATGTAGATATTTTAAATGTATAAATTTCTCTCACTTTGTATAGTATTATGTTTAATTTTTTTATTTCAAATATCATTAGAATATCAATAGTTTATTTCTGACTTTTTACATTATACAGTAGTCTATACATAGAAATTCTTTATACAGTAATATTTTGTTATAATATTCAGAGGATAAATCTGTGAGATTTCGTACTGTTAATATTCTACTTTAATTACATTTTTATTGGTATTCAGTAAGATTCTTTACATGTAATTAGCCTCTTCAGGTGTAGACAGCAGGTATGGCTCCCATGAGACTCTGTAATTACTCCTTCAATGCTTTCAGTTGCATTGACAGATTTATATAGGGAACAATAGGGCTTAACTCCCTACCCATTTCCAAGAAAACTTATTCGAAAATAGCTTTATCACTATATGAATAATGAAATGCGTTCACTGTATAAAATTTAATCAAATAAAACGAACAACCATTGAAGTTCAATCACTCCTCTGCCCCCTGTCTGACTTTGTCCGATTTGTCATAACCATCTCTTTCCCTTTCTTCCACTGTTGACTTTATTTATGGACAGCCCTAATTAAATTAGTCAATTAAAAATACATTCTGTAAATCATTATATTACTGTTAAAAATATGTGATGGAAAAGAATAGTTATTTTATGATGAGATGAACTTTTATTACAATAAGCTATATCACAAATTTATGCAGTTTTAACAAAACACGTCTAAAGCAATTTGTTGCTGTTAAAATGTCATCACCAGTGACAAGCGTTGATGGGATAACGAATCTCACCGGAGTCATAACTGTTTTCTTCTGAAGAGGCAGGATACCTACTTAGCATCAACAAACAACTTAATTAAAATTGGGAATTTCTACTTTTAATCTTCTATTTTAATTAAATTGTTTACTGGTAGTAAGTTTTAAAAATTGCGATGTAATATAACGTAAGAACTTGGAAATAAAGTATTAATATTCTAATTATATTTGGAAGAACAGAAAATGCTAAAAATATTATTAGATAAACTTATTATCTTAATGAGAAATTTCTGCATTAAATGTGTATATATGTATAATAAATTACATATAAGTTTTCTATATTTGATTTATAAATTATATAAATCCAATATAGAAAATTTATATAATTAATACAATATTATCTTATATTGTTTTATATAGGAATGGAATGAAACCAACACGGAAGAAATCAAGTTTTTTTTCGGCTTATTAATTTTACAAGGAATACTACAAAAACCTACCAATTCGTCATTCTTTTGTACTACAAACGACCTTTTTTTCGAAAACATGACAGAAAATCGATTTTATCTACTCAGAAAATTTTTACATTTTAATGACAATACACTTTTTGACGCAACAGGAACAAACGGCTGTATAAATTAAAACCTGCTTTTCATTATTTACTTCGGAAATGGCAATCAGCCCACACTCCCTGAACAAACATCAGTATTGACGAGAGCCTATTATTATGGAAGGGTAGATTAAAGTGGAGAGTGTACATCCCCAAAAAAAGAGCCCGTTACGTGATGGAGTCATTTCAACTTTGCGAGTCCTCCACTGGTTACGTATATAACATGATAATGTTGTATACAGGAAGCGAAACAGAGTTAAAAAAAACCGTCCAATGATTACATTTATCAAAGCAGCTAAAATCAACAAAAATAGTATTATGTTTGATGGATCAATTATTAAATAAGGGTTATATGTTATTCGTAGACAATTATTATACTTCTCCTGTACTTTTTGATTTGTTAGTTGATTTTAAAACAGATGCGGTCGGTACGCTAAGAAAAAAACAGAAAGAGCTGCCAGAAGACATTAAAAAAAAAAAAGAAATTGAAGAAAGGAGATTTCATCGCATAGCAAAAAGTTGATAACGTTGAAGTGGCTGGATAAGAAGGAAGTGTGTATGCTATCGACCGTACATGGTGCTGAAATGGTCCCAATACAAACCAAAAGTAAGTCTATTCAGATAGTAATTTCATATTAGCCAAGTTTTAAAATCTGTTTATTTTTGAATTGTAAGGTGGAGAAGAAAAATTAAAACCACTTGTCTGTGTGGAGTTCAGTAAAGGAATGAGAATAATTGATCTAGCGGACCAGTGTATTACAACATACTCGATTGCGAAGACTCGCCTAAAAAAATATTATCACAAAATGTTTCATCACCTGCTGGATTTTATAATCTTCAATTCTTTTATCCTGTATAAAAAGTGTGGAGGTAAATATGTTTGCATTTTAATCGCTTTTATGCGTTATATATTGTAATATAATGTAATTCAGTATATATTTATATATTTCAATACATATAATTTTACAGGAACGCTTACTCAACTGAACTTCCGGTTGCAACTTGTGGACCAAGTTACGGAGAAGTACTGTACATCGGTGGAGTTACGAAACCAGTGCCTAGAAGAAAACACATGCAGGAAATTACCCCAAACAGACTCCTGGAGAGGCATTTTCTGAGAGAGAATTGATCGACAAGTACCAAAAAGCATGCAACAAGAAGATGCATCGTTTGTATCAAAAAAGGATCTAAGAAAGAATCAACATATTCCTGTAAACAGTGTGGCGTTCCCCTGTGTGTAGATCCTTGCATGGAAATTTATCATACGATAAAAGATTTCTGGTATATACATATGCTTTTGTCAAGTTATTTTTTCTACACTATTATATAAACAGTAAATGTTAAATTTACGTGTACATATATTTCCAAAGAATACGAGTGCGAGATTCGAGGATAAGAATTTCTACAAGATATTTATTATTTTACACTTATAATTTCAATTTGAATATTCCAGATTTTATTCATTATTTAGTATACTTTTAAATTTAATATATTTTTATTATAAACACTAATTCATCACAGCATTTATTAATAAATATACTTATACACGTTTTAAACAATTTTATATTTGAATTTTTATTGAATATAATTGCTTATGCAGTGGTGCCTCGTATAACGTACTTAATCCGATCCAGGTGCTCGTCCGTTAAGTGAAAAGTCCGTTATACGAAACGCATTTTCTCATAGAAATACATGTTAAAACATATAATTCGTTCCGCAGCATAAAATAATCGTACTGTACCATAAAAAAATATAAAAATGGAGCAATCACCAATTATGCCGGGTAGTCAGACGTTGTGAGGAGGTAGAGGAACACTTTCTTCACACATTCATACAGACACTTTTTACACATTGCAACAAGTCTTTTTTTTAGCGTTTTTTAATCAGAGTCTGATTCAGGAGAGGCTACCGGAACTTGCAGGGTCAACTCCTCTTGTTCCATCCTTTGTTTTTTCCCTGCTGGCTTCTTGTAAAACATGTCCAAGGTGGTCTGTTTCTCTCTCTTCAACATCTGTCGGAAATGACGGGCAAGGGTGTCATTGTAGAGATCATTGATAATGTTGGCCTCAGCTGTGTTTGGATAGTGAGTGTTGGTAAACTCCTGAACCTCTTCCCATTTGACAAGGAAGTCCTTGTCAACTTTCACTCCTGATGATTTCTTGCTTTGTTTCGATTGAAATCACCTTTGTGTTTTAGAAGCCATGATTTGCATAACACTTGAATAAATGTAAATACCCTGTACTGAGGATTTACCTAAACAAGAAAGCAAGCCGAATCGCAACGGGAGCTCTGTACTTCAGATATATTAAAAATATATTCTAACAATATTAATATATTCTTAAAATAGCAGATTGTCATTGGCAACGGCAAAAGAGTGGAAACATGATTCGCACGTGTTCGCAGAAAGTCCATTGTTCGCCTCACGTAACTGCCGAACAGAAAGTCCGTTGTTCGCAGCGTCTGTTATTCGAGGCGTACGTTATACGAGGCACCACTGTATATTTAAAATTAATTAATTTTTTTTATAAACTAAATTTCTTACAGCGATTCATTAATAACAATATTATTTAAGTTTTAAACAATTTTATATTTGAATATAATTGATTATATATTTAAAATTAATTTATTTTTTTAAGTTTTCCATATTTGATATATACCTTGTCTCTGCTTCTACGTTTCATAAGAGATGATCTTTTCTCGCGAGTAGATTGTTCGGCGAACAAATTTGTTTGATAAGAAAATGTTTAGTAAGCTCATCATCGAAAAAATATTCAAATATCTGGAGTGCACTAGGTTTCTCGCCGAAATCAACGAGCAATTCTAAAATTGTAGAAAATGTTTTATATATATAATATTCTGACTAACATTTTTCTATAATATTATATTTAAAATATATTTAACTTTATATCACTTTTCGTTCTAGTGGTGATAAACAGTATATATATATTTGACTTGTTCGAAATTATTTTTATTCGTACCTTCTGCGAAAGTGGAAAAAACTTCTCTTGGTTCTCCATGTGGTATCCAAGTCTCACTTCCGAACGGTTAATAAATGGTTTCTTTTTCGTCTTCGCTAGATGATCCTAGTATCTCTTCTTGTCGTCCTTCTCCCTCCTCTATTTCGTCGTCGGAGGACAAATCACTTTCGCTCTCGCTACTATGAACTAGCAACTCACTGATACATGACATCTGTAGCTGTTTTTCAGAGCTTGGCCCAGCAATTGCGGATGGATTCATTTTACAAAATGCTTAAGAACAAGTAAGAAATAGAAGATAATAAAGAATGAGCGTTCTTTAGTAATGTCTCTAAGCCAATCAGCTTGGAGAACTGTTTAGACTAACCAATAAGGCGAAAGCTAACATGGGGGCGTTTTTGAAATATTTTTCCAGTTATAGAATAAATTGAATTTTAATTTATAAATGTAATCTGTAATTATCCATCCAAAACTTTAATATCTCATCTTGAATATATTTTAAATTTATATTAAATATATATTTAATATATACTGTAAATTTATTATAATAATTTGACTGAAAACAACTCATTGCATTTCTAAACTAACTATCTGTAAAATTGCCTAGTAATATTGCCTAAACATTTAGAAGCTTTAAATTTTTTAATTATCTATTGAAAAACACAAACATCTTTATGTGTATAATGCAATAATTCTAAATTCGTGTTTTTCTTAGTTTTGGGATATAATGCATAAATGCAATAAAGAAGCGTAAGCCTTCTCTTTCACAATTTTAATAATTTACAAAAACCTATTTAACGTTTGGTTACAAGATAAAAATTTTGAATAAATTCGACCTATAAATAACTATCGAGTATAGTACAGTACATTTACAGTACGTAAAAATCAATTACTTATCACAGTTATACTAAATTATTTTTAGAATTAAATCAATTATTAAATTGGGTCAGTATGTACTGTACATACATGTATATGTTGTATATATTTAGATATTAAAAAGTAATTTATTNTACCGACGTAAGGTGAGGTATACCTGTATTCCTAGAACTAGTACATTTTGAAGGAAAATAGTACATTTTTTGAAGGCGCTTCAGTACGTTTTGAAATTTCATTGCGGCAACACTGATGGTGATACAGAATTGTAGGTCACGTGATAATCCGAAGGTCATCTCTCATTAAGCTGTGATTGTTCCGGTCTAAACTCATTTACAGAACATTGCATCCAACTTACAAGATGTACAAATTATGTTATTTGATAAAAGAAATATTTACAAAAAATATATGTAAAATAAAGCATTTAGATAAATTATATAAGCTTCTATAACACTGTTTCGAATACGAACATTTTCCTCGCTGCTTATATTAGATTCTGGCCTTATTTACAAATTCGCTAAACATTGAAAAACAAAAATTCTAAAGTCGCTTTTTATATCAACTTTTCGGTCTTTATTGATTATCAAAACTACCACTTTTACGAAGCGTGTATAAACATTTCCAAAAGCTGTTCATTGAACAACAACTTCAAATCACGTGACATCGGCAGAGAAGTTGCAAGGAAGTTGACGTAGGTTCCGTTTCCGCTTTCAGACTCATTTATCAAAAGATCGTAAATTGTGGAAGGTACAAAATAAGTTTGTACAAATTTTAAACCAAGTTAGGTAACATTTGGGCAAATAAATATTTATAAATATATAAAAGCAACATTTAAAATTTTTGGGTGAATTATTAGAAATTTGAAAACAATTATAGAATGTCCTTGATAGTTATATCCGTGATCGCCTGTCTCTTCTGGCTTCTATTGATAATATAAACATTTTGTTTTCTTATATCTTATTATCAATTACAACTACAAACTTTAACACATGGAGCATGTGACAAAATATTATTTTATCGATAATTACTTTTCTATTAATACACCTGAGACCCATGACAATATATATTAACCTACTTTAAGTATTATTATTTTATTTAGAAGTCATTTTAATCGTAATTATTACATCAAATTNAATACAGTAATTAAACAAATAACATTACACTACTCACTAGTCTATTCAATGCAGTACGAATTTGGCGTTAGCCCTGGCCCACGGCATCGGAATTTTGAAGTGAAGGGGGAGATACTACGTAACGGTTTTATTGAAGGGGCGATGATTCGTTAGAGGTTGAGAAACACTGCTTTAACACATGGAGCATGTGACAAAATATTATTATATCGATTATTAATATTTTATGAATACACCTGAGACCCATTACAATATATATTAACCTACTTTGAGTATTATTATTTTATTTAGAAGTCAGTTTAATCGTAATTATTACATCAAATTATGAAATGGAATGTTTCAAATGTAAGATTAGGAGGGAGGGGAAGAAGCCATGCGTGGGGAAAAATGTGTTTTATCTAAATTATAATAAAATTTACTTATATTTACGTGAAATATCGACAATTTTCTTCTGGAGAAATGTTTCTTGATAAAATTAATTATCTATATGAATAAAACTTTCGATAATACATTAGTTACAATGACTGACGTTCGTTTATTACTCTTTCTGTAGTATGCAGGCCTATTATATATTACACATAGTGTAAAGTAGTGACCTTTTAGCAGAGTGGGGACAAAAGAGGCGCGACCTTGTCAATTGGACCCATGTGCGGTCGGGTAATACCACTTGTAAGGTATTGACTTGTAAACAAGGGAAAACAAAGGAAGCGCCGGCTTTGTTAATTGGACCCACCTGCAGTCAGACGGTAGTACATTTGCTATATGGTAAACAAACGAACGTAAACAAGTGGCGGACGTTTGTGTAAACTCCACTCTGGTAGGATGACGGCGGACCCGAGTGTAAGCTGTTCGGGCATAAAAAAGGGTTATGATTGGTCGGAAGTCTCCGTTCCAAAAACTCTTAAATTGCGGGGCGAACGAGAGAGAAGGGCAAGAGACTGATACACGGTTGTCTCAGGCACTTGGGAAGCCCGCTGAGCGTAAACAGAGAGAGTTCTCCTCTGTTAATCATCTCAGAGACAAGTTAGTGCAGAGACCGAACCGACCGTGCAATTGAGCCAACTCCACAAGCTGACAGATCTCTCCAAAGGTTATTAGTTCCCAGACGCCAATCTGGCACGTGAATCACCACGCATGGTTATCCTGTACATATACTATGTTTTCTAACTTGTACTTTCTACAACTGTAAATAAACTGTAAATATATTCAATTTGAGGTGGAGGTGTGCTTTCCAACGAACCCGATTCACTACATCGAGTCGTGATACACAGGAAACCAACTCAACGAGACGGAGTTTGGAAAGAACATTCACAAAGATCTTCACTCATAGTTTCCTAGATTATAGCATAATAATGTGTAAAAAACTGAAAATTCTGTTAATTTGTAAACGCAGATACTCTCACATAAAAAGCATACTGTACTGTCTGTATATTTAACGTCAGGTATTCGCGATTGAATTTTTCTAAATAAACCTGTCTAAGCCATAATTTATATGACAGAAAGAAGTTGTTTATGGCCCGTGTTTCACATATCTAATGTTTTTGTCATGATATTATTTCAAAAAATATACATTTCTAATATCGACATATGTGAACATTTTTACGTTTGAATATTATATTTTGATACAGTACTTTCGTCTTCTTTCACTAAGAATACGTACTTTTATCCTAAAACACTAATAAAAAAAAAGACGAGTAGTAGAGCACTTTCTACTACTCGTTTTATATTTTTATTGATCAACTAAAACATTAACTTTTTATCTACAAAAACAGTCGAAACCAAGCAAAAAAATGACTATGAATTAGTGATGTAACGAATATTCGGTTACTATTCGGTATTCGGCCTATTTTTCGCTATTCGGCCGAATACCGAATACCTAAAAAGAGGAGTAATAAATGACAAAAGCACAGTAAATTAATCATTTTGGTATTTAGATTTAAAGTTATCGGGTTAATGTTGTTTGTTTATATTTATTTATAACTTATAACATGCACAAAATAAAAAAGAACATAATATTAGTCACTCGTATTCACAATTTATAATTACAAAGATCAGCACATGTACACACCTATTCGTTCGAGAATCGTCGCACACATGACGGTCTGACCCTGCCTATCCTTTTTAAGCGCTCGTCTTTGCTCTTCCCTTTCTTTTTCCTCTATCGCTCTATTCCACGTATGCCTATGCATACATCACAATATGTCCTCACGATACTTTCGATTCGTCACTTTTCCGTCGTAGATTCCCCATTTTACAATTACGTGACTTATAGCCTGGTGATAACGGAGAAAAGAGACAGATAGGATGTCGGTATAAGTCAGTTATGATAAGATTCGAAACAGCTTGGTAGCCCGAACGACTCCAGGTTTTCGCCCGTGCACGCTAAGTGACTTACAAGCAATTGTTGTCATAGGCTTTCCGAAGCCTATGACAACAATTGTTTGGCATTGACGGCCGCGAATTTCGGGCCAATAAGCTGCCTCGACTCGTTCGATTATGTTATCAACTCAATTTCATATTTATTTTCACATTTTCACTTTGCGGTTCTTCTCTGTTCTTCTTCCGTTATTTACACGTGTAGGTCATTTCATTGTTATCCACATTTGATATCATCACTTATCACATACTGCCATGATGCTCTTGTCTGAACTGTCAAGAATTAACGCGATTGGCGAAGGGTAGTGACAGTGGGCCAATAGAGAGCAGCAGTGGCGGCCTTAGGGGGTGGCGAGCAGGGCAATCGCCCGGAGCCTCGCTCTTTGAGTGGTCTCGCGCAACAACCAAGTAGAAAAAAGTTGATATTTAAAACTTTTTATTTTATCCTTAACTATTAGTTATAACAATAAAATAAATTTAATTTATAGTACAGTATATATTAATATTAATAAGTGCCTACTATTTCAATTTACATACTTTGCACAAAGGACAAGGGCCTCGCAAAGATCTGCCGCCCAGAGCCTCGCATTGGATAAGGCCGCCGCTGGATAGCAGGATCGTTGTATGATGCGGTTTGCGCGCTATGCGTTAATCAAACCGAATAGTTTGGCCGAATATTCGGCTATTCGGCCACGCTCCTGGCCGAATATTCGGTATTCGGCCTGAGGCCGAATATACTATTCGTTGCAACACTACTATGAATTATAAGCTGTGTTAGAGGAATGGCAGCTTATTCGTCCCATATTTGATATAATTCGTTTTTTTTCTGTATTTACACTCAATTTACGTAAAAATTATTGTATTGTCCTGTTTATATTTAATAGCTTATTTTTCTTTCTGTTGAATAAATTGAATTTTACAGTAAAATATTCGGAAACTCTAGATAATAAAAGCCAAATTAAATAGCTTAATTTTTACAATATCGACTTAAAATGGATAAAAGCATTATTAAATACAGTAATTATTATTTATTCGTGTATATCGACTTCTTTCGAAGAAATAATCATTTATTGTACAGTTTATGTAAGCTGGAAATTATTTTCTTGTCTTTGATGAAATTTGTTACAATTTACTAATTTCTACAGAAACATTAAATTTGAAACGATGACATTTGTTAAAATTTATTAATTTGTACTCAAAACATTAAATTTTAAACATATTTTTTCATATTTCTTGGTGTTAGCTTTTGGTCACGTGATCGTTTTATATTTATAAAGTTGGCGGGAGATTTTCAGCAGTGATCTGTTTCATATTTAATTTGCATATTTGTGATAATGCATTACTAATCTTTATTAAACAGATCTAGACATCTTACATTATTTAAATTGGACTGGATTAATAAAATAATTACAGTAATACCTTGACTTACGCGAACCCGGAGTTACGCGATTTTCAAATTTCGCAGAATCGTCTTTTGTTTGAGCGCCATGCAACTCTTGATTACTCACTCTCCCCACACTATTGTTCAGCTTACATGTTNAATTTTTATTGAATATAATTGCTTATGCAGTGGTGCCTCGTATAACGTACTTAATCCGATCCAGGTGCTCGTCCGTTAAGTGAAAAGTCCGTTATACGAAACGCATTTTCTCATAGAAATACATGTTAAAACATATAATTCGTTCCGCAGCATAAAATAATCGTACTGTACCATAAAAAAATATAAAAATGGAGCAATCACCAATTATGCCGGGTAGTCAGACGTTGTGAGGAGGTAGAGGAACACTTTCTTCACACATTCATACAGACACTTTTTACACATTGCAACAAGTCTTTTTTTTAGCGTTTTTTAATCAGAGTCTGATTCAGGAGAGGCTACCGGAACTTGCAGGGTCAACTCCTCTTGTTCCATCCTTTGTTTTTTCCCTGCTGGCTTCTTGTAAAACATGTCCAAGGTGGTCTGTTTCTCTCTCTTCAANAGAGACTCTATGTGGTAATTTCTTGTAACCGTGAACGAATCAAAAGACGAGATAAGATTAACCAGAACATTTATTAGCTTACATACATCCGACTTGGAGTTTACACAAATTGCGAAATTAAAGCCCGACTTACGCGAATTTGACTTACGCGGTTATCGCTCGGTCCCACCTATCGCGTAAGTTCGGGGTATTACTGTATATAAAATTTTTAGTGTTTAGCAGGAAAGTTTCAATTTTCAGACGTTACATGGTTCGCGGGAGATTTTGCGCAGTGGTCTTTTTCATATGTAATTTGCATAATTATAATGGTACATTATTAATATTTATTAAACATATTTAGTTATCGTGTATTAATTAAATTCATCGGGTTTCATTGAAGAATTTTTCAAAACTTTTAGCGTTTATTCAGAAAAATTTATNACACATTGCAACAAGTCTTTTTTTTAGCGTTTTTTAATCAGAGTCTGATTCAGGAGAGGCTACCGGAACTTGCAGGGTCAACTCCTCTTGTTCCATCCTTTGTTTTTTCCCTGCTGGCTTCTTGTAAAACATGTCCAAGGTGGTCTGTTTCTCTCTCTTCAACATCTGTCGGAAATGACGGGCAAGGGTGTCATTGTAGAGATCATTGATAATGTTGGCCTCAGCTGTGTTTGGATAGTGAGTGTTGGTAAACTCCTGAACCTCTTCCCATTTGACAAGGAAGTCCTTGTCAACTTTCACTCCTGATGATTTCTTGCTTTGTTTCGATTGAAATCACCTTTGTGTTTTAGAAGCCATGATTTGCATAACACTTGAATAAATGTAAATACCCTGTACTGAGGATTTACCTAAACAAGAAAGCAAGCCGAATCGCAACGGGAGCTCTGTACTTCAGATATATTAAAAATATATTCTAACAATATTAATATATTCTTAAAATAGCAGATTGTCATTGGCAACGGCAAAAGAGTGGAAACATGATTCGCACGTGTTCGCAGAAAGTCCATTGTTCGCCTCACGTAACTGCCGAACAGAAAGTCCGTTGTTCGCAGCGTCTGTTATTCGAGGCGTACGTTATACGAGGCACCACTGTATATTTAAAATTAATTAATTTTTTTTATAAACTAAATTTCTTACAGCGATTCATTAATAACAATATTATTTAAGTTTTAAACAATTTTATATTTGAATATAATTGATTATATATTTAAAATTAATTTATTTTTTTAAGTTTTCCATATTTGATATATACCTTGTCTCTGCTTCTACGTTTCATAAGAGATGATCTTTTCTCGCGAGTAGATTGTTCGGCGAACAAATTTGTTTGATAAGAAAATGTTTAGTAAGCTCATCATCGAAAAAATATTCAAATATCTGGAGTGCACTAGGTTTCTCGCCGAAATCAACGAGCAATTCTAAAATTGTAGAAAATGTTTTATATATATAATATTCTGACTAACATTTTTCTATAATATTATATTTAAAATATATTTAACTTTATATCACTTTTCGTTCTAGTGGTGATAAACAGTATATATATATTTGACTTGTTCGAAATTATTTTTATTCGTACCTTCTGCGAAAGTGGAAAAAACTTCTCTTGGTTCTCCATGTGGTATCCAAGTCTCACTTCCGAACGGTTAATAAATGGTTTCTTTTTCGTCTTCGCTAGATGATCCTAGTATCTCTTCTTGTCGTCCTTCTCCCTCCTCTATTTCGTCGTCGGAGGACAAATCACTTTCGCTCTCGCTACTATGAACTAGCAACTCACTGATACATGACATCTGTAGCTGTTTTTCAGAGCTTGGCCCAGCAATTGCGGATGGATTCATTTTACAAAATGCTTAAGAACAAGTAAGAAATAGAAGATAATAAAGAATGAGCGTTCTTTAGTAATGTCTCTAAGCCAATCAGCTTGGAGAACTGTTTAGACTAACCAATAAGGCGAAAGCTAACATGGGGGCGTTTTTGAAATATTTTTCCAGTTATAGAATAAATTGAATTTTAATTTATAAATGTAATCTGTAATTATCCATCCAAAACTTTAATATCTCATCTTGAATATATTTTAAATTTATATTAAATATATATTTAATATATACTGTAAATTTATTATAATAATTTGACTGAAAACAACTCATTGCATTTCTAAACTAACTATCTGTAAAATTGCCTAGTAATATTGCCTAAACATTTAGAAGCTTTAAATTTTTTAATTATCTATTGAAAAACACAAACATCTTTATGTGTATAATGCAATAATTCCAAATTCGTGTTTTTCTTAGTTTTGGGATATAATGCATAAATGCAATAAAGAAGCATAATCCTTCTCTTTTACAATTTTAATAATTTACAAAAACCTATTTAACGTTTGGTTACAAGATAGAAATTTTGAATAAAATCGACCTATAAATAACTATCGAGTATAGTACAGTACATTTACAGTACGTCAAAATCAATTACCTATCACAGTTATACTAAATTATTTTTAGAAATAAATCAATTATTAAATTTAGTCAGTATGTACTGTACTGTACATACAAACATGTATATGTCGTATATATTTAAATATTTAAAAATAATTTATTATACATATATACACATTTAATGCAGAAATTTCTCATTAAGATAATAAGTTTATCTAATAATATTTTTAGCATTTTCTGTTCTTCCAAATATAATTAGAATATTAATACTTTATTTCCAAGTTCTTACGTTATATTACATCGCAATTTTTAAAACTTACTACCA